>NW_026652276.1:22446220-22571568 GCF_009828535.3 Hylobates moloch
GCAGAAACTCTACAAGCCAGAAGAGAGTGGGGGCCGATATTCAACATTCTTAAAGAAAAGAATTTTCAACCCAGAATTTGCTATCCCGCCAAACTAAGCTTCGTAAGTGAAGGAGAAATAAAATACTTTACAGACAAGCAAACGCTGAGTGATTTTGCCACCACCAGGCCTGCCCTAAAAGAGCTCCTGAAGGAAGCACTAAACATGGAAAGGAACAACCGGTACCAGCCACTGCAAAAACATGCCAAATTGTAAAGACCATCGAGGCTAGGAAGAAACAATAGCAACTAACGAGCAAAATAACCAACTAACATCATAATGACAGGATCAGATTCACACATAACAATATTAACGTTAAATGTAAATGGGCTAAATGCTCCAATCAAAAGACACAGACTGGCAAACTGGATAAGGAGTCAGGACCCATCAGTGTGCTGTATTCAGGAAACCCATCTCACGTGCAGAGACACACATAGACTCAAAATAAAGGGATGGAGGAAGATCTATCAAGCAACTGGAAAACAAAAAAAGGCAGGGGTTGCAATCCTAGTCTCTGATAAAATAGACTTTAAACCAACAAAGATCAAAAGAGACAAAGAAGGCCATTACATAATGGTAAAGGGATCAATTCAACAAGAAGAGCTAACTATCCTAAATATATATGCACCCAACACAGGAGCACCCAGATTCATAAAGCAAGTCCTGAGTGACCTACAAAGGGACTTAAACTCCCACACAATAATAATGGGAGATTTTAACACCCCACTGTCAGCATTAGACAGATCAACGAGACAGAAAGTTAACAAGGATATCCAGGAATTGAGCTCAGCTCTACATAAAGTGGACCTAATAGACATCTACAGAACTCTCCACCCCAAGTCAACAGAATATACATTTTTTTCAGCACCACACCACACCTATTCCAAAATTGACCACATAGTTGGAAGTAAAGCTCTCCTCAGCAAATGTAAAACAACAGAAATTATAACAAACTGTCTCTCAGACCACAGTGCAATCAAACTAGAACTCAGGATTAAGAAACTCACTCAAAACCGCTCAACTACATGGAAACTGAACAACCTGCTCCTGAATGACTATTGGGTACATAATGAAATGAAGGCAGAAATAAAGATGTTCTTTGAAACCAATGAGAACAAAGACACAACATACCAGAATCTCTGGGACACATTCAAAGCAGTGTGTAGAGGGAAATTTATAGCACTAAATGCCCACAAGAGAAAGCAGGAAAGATCCAAAATTGACACCCTAACATCACAATTAAAAGAACTAGAAAAGCAAGAGCAAACACATTCAAAAGCTAGCAGAAGGCTAGAAATAACTAAAATCAGAGCAGAACTGAAGGAAATAGAGACACAAAAAACCCTTCAAAAAATTAATGAATCCAGGAGCTGGTTTTTTGAAAAGATCAACAAAATTGATGGACCGCTAGCAAGACTAATAAAGAAGAAAAGAGAGAAGAATCAAATAGATGCAATAAAAAACGAAAAAGGGGATATCACCACCGATCCCACAGAAATACAATCTACCATCAGAGAATACTACAAACACCTCTATGCAAATAAACTAGAAAATCTAGAAGAAATGGATAAATTCCTTGACAAATACACCCTCCCAAGACTAAACCAGGAAGAAGTTGAATCTCTGAATAGACCAATAACAGGTTCTGAAATTGTGGCAATAATCAATAGCTTACCAACCAAAAAGAGTCCAGGACCTGACGGATTCACAGCTGAATTCTACCAGAGGTACAAGGAGGAACTGGTACCATTCCTTCTGAAACTATTCCAATCGATAGAAAAAGAGGGAATCCTCCCTAACACATTTTATGAAGCCAGCATCGTCCTGATACCAAAACCTGGCAGAGACATAACCAAAAAAGAGAATTTCAGACCAATATCCTTGATGAACATTGATGCAAAAATCCTCAATAAAATACTGGCAAACCGAATCCAGCAGCACATCAAAAAGCTTATCCACCATGATCAAGTGGGCTTCATCCCTGGGATGCAAGGCTGGTTCAACATACGCAAATCAATAAATGTAATCCAGCATATAAACAGAACCAAAGACAAAAACCACATGATTATCTCAATAGATGCAGAAAAGGCCTTTGACAAAATTCAACAACCCTTCATGCTAAAAACTCTCAATAAATTAGGTATTGATGGGACGTATCTCAAAATAATAAGAGCTATCTATGACAAACCCACAGCCAATATCATACTGAATGGGCAAAAACTGGAAGCATTCCCTCTGAAAACTGGCACAAGACAGGGATGCCCTCTCTCACCGCTCCTTTTCAACATAGTGCTGGAAGTTCTGGCCAGAGCAATCAGGCAGGAGAAGGAAATAAAGGGTATTCAATTAGGAAAAGAGGAAGTCAAATTGTCCCTGTTTGCAGATGACATGATTGTATATCTAGAAAACCCCATTGTCTCAGCCCGAAATCTCCTTAAGCTGATTAGCAACTTCAGCAAAGTCTCAGGATACAAAATTAATGTACAAAAATCACAAGCATTCTTGTACACCAATAACAGACAAACAGAGAGCCAAATCATGAGTGAACTCCCATTCACAATTGCTTCAAAGAGAATAAAATACCTAGGAATCCAACTTACAAGGGATGTGAAGGACCTCTTCAAGGAGAACTACAAACCACTGCTCAATGAAATCAAAGAGGATACAAACAAATGGAAGAACATTCCATGCTCATGGGTTGGAAGAATCAATATCGTGAAAATGGCCATACTGCCCAAGGTCATTTATAGATTCAATGCCATCCCCATCAAGCTACCAATGACTTTCTTCACAGAATTGGAAAAAACTACTTTAAAGTTCATATGGAACCAAAAAAGAGCCCGCATCGCCAAGTCAATCCTAAGCCAAAAGAACAAAGCTGGAGGCATCACGCTACCTGACTTTAAACTATACTACAAGGCTACAGTAACCAAAACAGCATGGTACTGCTACCACAACAGAGACATAGATCAATGGAACAGAACAGAGCCCTCAGAAATGACGCCGCATAGCTACAACTATCTGATCTTTGACAAACCTGACAAAAACAAGAAATGGGGAAAGGATTCCCTATTTAATAAATGGTGCTGGGAAAACTGGCTAGCCATATGCAGAAAGCTGAAACTGGATCCCTTCCTTACACCTTATACAAAAATTAATTCAAGATGGATTAAAGACTTATATGTTAGACCTAAAACCATTAAAATCCTACAAGAAAACCTAGGCAATACCATTCAGGACATAGGCGTGGGCAAGGACTTCATGTCTAAAACACCAAAAGCAATGGCAACAAAAGCAAAAATCGACAAATGGGATCTCATTAAACTAAAGAGCTTCTGCACAGCAAAAGAAACTATCATCAGAGTGAACAGGCAACCTACAGAATGGGAGAAAATTTTTGCAACCTACTCATCTGACAAAGGGCTAATATCCAGAATCTACAATGAACTCAAACAAATTTACAAGAAAAAAACAAACAACCCCATCAAAAAGTGGGCAGAGGACATGAACAGACACTTCTCAAAAGAAGACATTTATGCAGCCAAAAAACACATGAAGAAATGCTCATCATCACTGGCCATCAGAGAAATGCAAATCAAAACCACAGTGAGATACCATCTCACACCGGTTAGAATGGCCATCATTAAAAAATCAGGAAACAATAGGTGCTGGAGAGGATGTGGAGAAATAGGAACACTTTTACACTGTTGGTGGGACTGTAAACTAGTTCAACCATTGTGGAAGTCAGTGTGGCGATTCCTCAGGGATCTCGAACTAGAAATACCATTTGACCCAGCCATCCCATTACTGGGTATATACACAAAGGACTATAAATCATGCTGCTATAAAGACACATGCACACGTATGTTTATTGCAGCACTATTCACAATAGCAAAGAGTTGGAACCAACCCAAATGTCCAACAACGATAGACTGGATTAAGAAAATGTGGCACATATACACCATGGAATACTATGCAGCCATAAAAAATGATGAGTTCGTGTCCTTTGTAGGGACATGGATGAAACTGGAAAACATCATTCTCAGTAAACTATCACAAGGACAAAAAACCAAACACCGCATGTTCTCACTCATAGGTGGGAATTGAACAATGAGAACTCATGGACACAGGAAGGGGAACATCACACTCCGGGGACTGTTGTGGGGTGGGGGGAGGGGGGAGGGACAGCATTAGGAGATACACCTAATGCTAAATGACGAGTTAATGGGTGCAGGAAATCAACATGGCACATGGATACATATGTAACAAACCTGCACATTCTGCACATGTACCCTAAAACCCTAAAGTATAATAAAAAAATAAAAAATAAAAAAAAAGGTATAGGAGGAACCATTTAAACACTGAATTACATCCATAGAGGTTAAGAACCTTGAGGAATAATTTTTTTATAGTTTGCATACATTAAAGCTTCTTTTTTTTTTTTTTTTTTTTTTTTTGAGATGGAGTTTCGCTCTTGTTGCCCAGGCTGGAGTGCAATGGTGCGATCTTGGCTCACTGCAACCTCCATCTCCCGGGTTCGAGCAATTCTCCCGCTTCAGCCTCCTGAGTAGCTTGGATTACAGGCATGCGCCACCACACCCGGCTAATTTTGTATTATTAGTAGAGACGGGGTTTCTCCATTTTGGTCAGGCTAGTCTCGAACTCCCGACCTCAGGCGATTCGCCTGCCTCGGCCTCCCAAAGTACTAGGATTATAGGTGTGAGCCACCGTGCCTGGCCTAAAGTTTATTTTTTTATGAGGTGCAGTTCTCTGGGTTTTGACAAATGCATAGAATCATGTATCTGCCACTCCAGGACCATACAGAGCAATTCCATCACCCCAAATATTAGCTCGTGTTTCCCCTTTGGAGTCATAGACTCTACCATAGACCCCCTCCACCAATCCCTGGCAACCACTGATGATGAATTGAATTCTAAAGTGTAAATTGAATTCTAGACGGTGACAATATGGGGGAAGTCATTGCAAACAGATGGTACATCAAGAAAAAAGGAATAAAGACTATTTTGAAAAACAACCCAAGGCCACCCAACACTGTGCCTCTAAATGTGTGTGGAATGCAGTGGGTAGACTGTAAATGTTGGCTGGTTAGTTAGTTGGTTGAATAAATGAACGATGTGATCTCAAGCAAGTTACCTAGCATCTCTAAGCCTCGGTTTCCTCATCTATAGAACGGAGGTAGCACTACTCAGGGTTTTAATTATTTATCCATCCATAATTTTTTTATTTATTCATCCACAAATATTTTTGAGTTTCTACTATGTACTGGCACTGTGCTAGGGACTAAGGATATAGCAGTGAACAAAGATTTCTGCTCCCGTGCTGCTTTTACTTGAGAAGAGGGATGAACAACAAATACAAAGAAATAGGCTGGGCATGGTGGCTCACGCCTGTAATCCCAGCACTTTGGGAGGCTGAGGCAGGTGGATCACCTGAGGTCAGGAGTTCAAGACCAGCTTGGACAACATGGTGAAACCTCATCTCTACTAAAAATACAAAAATTAGCCAGGCCTGGTGGCGCACGCCTGTAATCTCAGCTACTTGGGAGGCTGAAGCAGGAGAATTGCTTGAACCCGGGTGGCAGAGGTTGCAGTGAGCCAAGATGGCACCACTACACTCCAACCTGGGCGACAGAGTGAGACTCCATCTCAATAAGAAAGAAAGATAAGAAAGAGAAAGAGAAGGAAGGAAGGAAGGAAGGAAGGAAGGAAGGAAGGAAGGGAGGGAGGGAGGGAGGGAGGGAGGGAGGGAGGGAGGGAAGGAAATGAACCTGTAAAGATTGTTAGAAGGAGGTAAGCACTGTGGACAAAGCTTAAGGCAAATGTGAATGTGGTGGGAGATTGCACTTTCAAATAGGGTGTGGCTGGAGTTGGCCCCACTGGGAACATTTGAGCCAATCTCGAGTAAGAAAGCAAATGATGCAAATGTCTGGGGAGGGCTGCTTCTGGCAGAGGTGAGAATATGCCTGGTGGGCTCCAAGACGAAGGCCAGAGAGGATGGAGGGAGCAAGGGGAGAGTGGAGGGAAATGGGTCAGACAGGAAGCAGGAGCCAGATGGCCTAGAATTTTGCAGGCCACGGCGCTTTTGTTCCTGGTGAAATGAGAAGTCATCTTAGGGTTTTGAGCAGAAGAATTACATGATCTGACTTACGTTGTAGTGATGACATTAAATTATTACATTAAATATTCAAATGAGTATTAACTATTTAAAAGGGCCTGGCACACAGCCTGGAACATGACTTGTCTTCTGCCTTCCTAGGTCCGTAATTGGGGCATTCGTTGATTTGCCTGCAGGAGTCTGTGGGCCTGGGTAGGGAGGGCACAGGTCCATTTGAGTCACTGGTGCCCTCTTCTGGGAGGAGCCCACACTAGCTGTGACAGCTGGAAGCCGTCAGGGTCTGGCCAGGCCAGGCACTTGGGATAGCTGGCTGCAAGTCACTCGTCTGTCCCTCAGCCTGGGCCCCACAGTGCCCTGCAGCCTGGCGCCTGGCTGGGTGTGTGTGCTGCCAGTCTGCCCTGCCTTGCGATCACAAGCCTCTGGTGTCATGGAAAGAGATCTGAGCTCCAGAGGCCAAGGAGCCTGGAGCCCAGTCCTCCTTTGCTACAGACTGCTGTGTGACCTTGGCAGGTCATCCTACCTCTCTGGAGGTGTGCTGGGCACTTCTTAAGCCATAATGATGTACCACATGCCTGGCACGTGGGAAAAATCTCAGTAAATGTTCATTGAATCAGTGAATAAAGTGGGGGCCATTAGCCCTTCCTGGTGAATATTTAATTTAGAGAAAAGTAAGTAAAAGTGCGCAGTAGGTATTCATTCATTAAGTATTTAAATATTTAATGAGTACCTACTATTCTTCTGGGCATTCTTCTGGGCACTTGGGATACAATAGTGAATAAAATGGATTAAAACTCTACCCTTAGGTAGCTGACATTTTAGGTGTTAAATCGAAGGTTATTGAAGCATTTGCAGATGTGCCTTGGGCGAGCTTGTGGTGAGAGGAAGGAGGGAGGGGGTGAATGAGTAGAATAGGACAGGGGCCTCAAGGGACAGGGGGTGAAAATGTACCTGGAGTGGACAGACAGGCAGGAAAGTCTCTGCTGAGCCATAAGTCCTGGCATATGGTATCTGCCTCCATGATCCCTTCCGTTCCACCCTGTCTGCTGGGGTCAGAGCTGGTCTGGGCCTGGTCCCTTGGGTCCAGTGGGAAGCCAGTCAGCATTCTATGAGCCCTGTTACTTCTTGATGTTCAGAGTCTTGAAGGATAAGACACCAGAGCCCAAGGAGCAGGAAGAGACTTTGCCATGGAGGTGATGGGGTATGTGTGGGTATGTGCTGGGAAGGGGCACACTGAAGAGCTGGTTGTCTGTATATGGACACACAGGACCCAAATCTTTTTTTTTTTTTAAGAGACAAGGCCTCACTTTGTCGTGCAGGCTGGAGTGCAGTGGCGCAATCATACCTCACCACAACCTCAAACTCCTGGGCTCTAATGATCCTGCTACCTCAGCTTCTCAAGTAGCTGGGACTACAGGTGCACACCAGCAAGCCCTGCTTGCTTTGTTGTTGTTGTTGTTGTTGTTGTTGTTGTTGTTGTTGTTGTTGTTGTTTGAGATGGAGTCTCCCTCTGTCGCCCAGGCTGGAGTGCAGTGGCGCGATCTCGGCTCACTGCAAGCTCCGCCTCCCGAGTTCACGCCATTCTTCTGCCTCAGCCTCCCGAGTAGCTGGGACTACGAGCACCCGCCACCATGCCCAGCTAATTTTTTTTTTTTTGTATTTTTAGTAGAGACGGGGCTTCACTGTGTTAGCCAGGCTGGTCTTGAACTCCTGACCTCGTGATCCACACGCCTCAGCCTCCCAAAGTGCTAGGATTACAGGCGTGAGCCACTGCGCTCCGCCCCTGTTGTTGGGTTTTTGTTTTGTTTTGTAGAGACCAGGTCTTGCAGGTTCCCAGGCTGGTCTCAAACTCCTGGGCTCAAGTGATCCTCCCACTTTGGCCTCCCAAAGTGCTGGGATTATAGATGTGAGCCACTGCACCTGGTGGAAACCCAAATCTGTTTTGGTTTGTATTTGCCCATTTCCTGGGTTCCCTTGGTCACTGCTCAGCTCTTATGAAGAGAGACAAAGATTAGAACAAGAATTTCTAGTTCCAGGCAGGCTGTGCTCAAAGAATCCTTCCCCACCTGGAGGATAGAGGGGGGCTCTGGGCCTTCTTTCTTCTCTGGGGACAAGTGGGTAGCAGTCACAGGAGACAGGTGTGCTGAGAAGGAAGGGCTTTATTTCAGAACTGTCCCCAGCTGGAAGGGGCCACCAAAGAAGCAGTGAGCTCTCTGGCTCTGGAGACATTCAGGCAGAGTTTGAGGAATGCTCAGGAAGGATGTGGGGCAGGGCTGAGAAGGGGGTTTCTGCACCGCAAGGATCATTGCCTGGGAGCCTTCTGAGGTCTGACTCTGAGATTCCCACATTCCTTCCACCTTAGTGACTAGTCTGTACCTAAGCATTTGGTGGGGTGGGGGGTGGGAGGGGAACTGCCTCCAAAACCTCCCCTAAGCCATGTGTCCCTTCATCCTTTGTGGGACAGATAAGGGCACATAACTCATTCAGGGGAAAGAAGGATTCCAGAAACTACTCACAGATATACACACTCCCTCTAATCCACCTGAGCCCATCCCTGTCCAGGTGTTTCCAACACAGAGAAGCTGGCTCAGACTCCAGGGCCCCCAACAGACTCAAGGATAAGAAGCCCCTTACCCATCCCTCCTCCTCCATCCCAGTACAAAGACATTGGAAATGGGACTTTCAATTTCATTTCCTGGGAGGGTCATTGTGGAGTTTCTCTACAGGTTGATTGGGGTAGTTCTGGGGCCTGTAGGGTTCACCCTATTTGAGGACTGAGGGGAAGGAAATGACCATGGGTCACCAGTGGCAGAGGGAGGGGACCCGGGGCTACACCCCAGGTCCTCCCAGGGCAAAGCTGAAGAATACAACAGAGAAGGGGCCTTCTTAGAGATAGGGGTGACTTGTGAGCCAGGGCCACATTAAAGGAGGGGAAGAAAGAGACACCAGAGAGGCTTTTGGAAGTTTCTGGAAAAGTCAGTTTGGAAGGTCAGATTAAAGACCTTAAGACTAAAACCTCCTGAGGTTTATTTAATATACAAACTGTCTGAGCTTATTATCTTTGTGATCTCTACCCTCTTCCTGACTCCTTTAAAGAATAATCCCTGAAATCTCGGAGGAGAAACTTGAAGGCTGAGGCCTACGTGGATCCATCGTTTCCTACATCTTTGATCCACTAGAATATATTTTTTAGAAGGAGTAAAAGAGAGACAGCCTTCACTCTGCCCCCTATCCCATCTCTTAGCTATCCAAGTGCTCCAAACCCTATACTGAATCATTAAGGTTTCCCCACAAATTCAAAATGCCTCCTTTAACATATGTATGTCTCCTGTATGTGAATCTTGTTCAAAACACTCTATTTTGTTCGTTAATATTTGTATATTTCCTCTTCATTAACAAATCTGTTAATTATCATATCCTTCTAATATATTTTGATGTTTTATTCTATGATTTCCTAATTTTTTTCCTTTTTCTTTTTTTGAGACAGAGTCTCACTCTGTCACTCAGGCTGGAGTCAGTGGCACAATCACAGCTCACTGAAGCCTCGACATCCTGGGCTCAAGCTATCCTCCCACCACAGCCTCCCAAGTAGCTGGAACTACAGGCTCACACCACCATGCCAGGCTAATTTTTTATTTTTTGTAGAGTCAGGGTCTTGTTACATTGCCCAAGCTGGTCTCAAACTCCTGGGCTTAAGAGATCCTCCCGCTTCGGCCTCCCGAAGTGCTGGGATTACAGGTGAAGCCACTGTGCCCAGCCTCCTAATTTTTTTCATAGGTCTTACACTCCCCTCCCGTCTTCTCCAATTCTCTTAAAATTTTTATTTGGTATTTTAATTGAGATTGCATGGCATTGAAATTATAGAAGAATGGAGAATGAATTGACTTCTTCAGAGTATTGAACCTTCTTATCGAAGCACAGAATAGATCTTTCCATTTTTCCAAACATTATTTTTCCTGAATTGGCTCCTGTGTATAAAAATGGTATTGGAAAGAGTTAATAGAAAGAGGCCATTGGCTCACATCTGTAATCCCAACACTTTGGGAGGCTGAGGTGGCAGGAGGAGCAATTGAGCCCAGAAATTCAAGACCAGCCTCAGCAACATAGAAAGACCTTGTCTCTACAAAAAATAAAAAGCTAGCCAGGCATGGTGGTGTGAATCTGTGGTCCCAGCTACTTGTGATGCTGAGGTGGGAGGATTGCTTGAGCTCAGGAAGTCCAGGCTTCAGTGAGCCGTGATCATACTGCTGCACTCCAGCCTGGGTGACACAGCAAGACCCTGTCTCAAAAAGAAAAAAAGAGAGAAAAAAAGGGGCTGTTGGCATCTTTGGAGAAGGGACTGGGGGAGCCCTACTTCAGAGCCAGTCAGTGGGGAGCAGCTACATCCTTCAAAAGGAATAGCAGGTGGTGTCCCCCACCCTGGCCGACCTGAAGGTGCAGTAGAGAGCACAAGGGGTGCAGTCCTGGAATTGGGGCCTAACGAGAGGTATTTGTGGTTCCCCAACAAAAGCCCTGTCCAGCCCTCCCTGCCCCATACACTGCATACAGACAGCAAGGCCAGGTGGCTCTGGGAACAGAAGTGGGTGCGAGGCCCTGGGGAAAGTCTGGCTGGGTAGGAGGTCAGTATAGTCCATCTCAGG
The DNA here is from genome assembly GCF_009828535.3 of Hylobates moloch. Lineage (NCBI taxonomy): Eukaryota > Metazoa > Chordata > Mammalia > Primates > Hylobatidae > Hylobates > Hylobates moloch. Next base: position 22,457,032 of record NW_026652276.1, read on the forward strand.
GTGACAGGTGGTATCACAGGGCCCCAGGGGCCCCACAGGAGACCTGGCAGTCAAGACAGCAGGGGCCAGCTGGGCTTGTGTGTGAATCTCTTTATTGTTTCTCTCCAGAGCCTCTGCAGCGGGGGAGGGGAGGGCGTGGGGAGGTGGGCGCCCCTCCCACCAGCCTGAGACCGCTCTCTGCCTCTCTCCTCTCCTCTCTTCTCCAGCATCTCACCCACTTTCTCTCCTTCTCAATCTCCTGCTCCCACCTCCAGCACCTTCGGGGATTCCCTCTTGTAGCCCCTGCTTTCTAAGTCCACCCTGGGCTGGGGAAAGGAAAGAAAGAGACCATGGGGACAATTTCAAGCCCCCCAGTCTCCACAGGGGCTACTCCCCCTGGCTACCTGCCTGGCTTTCTCTCTCCTGGGCTGGGGGCTGGGGAGGTCTGCGGGGCTCAGTCCTGGCCCTGCAGTATCCCAACACCCTGTTCTGGGGCTGTCTCCAGAGCCAAAGGCTAGTGCCTGAGGTCACAGAGGTGGGAGGGACAGGGCCACCGCTCCTGCCTGGGCTCCATCCAGCACAAGAGCCAGGCTCACTCACTGACAACAGCCAAGGCTCACGGCGGGGGCATGCCCTGTGACCAGGCAGGGATGGGCTATGTTACTGTTGGGGACCACGAGGGATGGCCAGTGAGGAGGGGTCAGAGGCTGTGAGGCGAGGACCGAGGCTGGGTGTGCTGTCTTGGGCTAGAAGAAGGCTGGCTTCAGGGAGAAGTGAGGACAGGGGTGAGGACGGTCTCTGGTGGCAGAGGGTCTCTGTCTTTAGAGCACTTCATGCTGCTGCTGTGTGGCCTCACTGACGACCTGAGGAGGAACAGAAGCCCAGTCCAACCATGTGCTAGCCAGAGAATGGAGCCTCAGCCCTGAGCCATCCCCACCCCAGGGCCGCAGGATCTCTCTTGCCCCACTAGCCAGGGACCTAGACCAGCACAGCTGGGTGGACGACAGTCCCCTCAGACACATCCATAGCCCCCACCAAGTGTAAGGAGCCCAGACAGACCACTCACCTCCCCATCCCGTGTCTCGATGGTCTTGATCATCACCGTCTTCTTGGTATGGACCTCAGAACCCCTTTGCTCAGGGCTGGTTTCTGTAATAGGGTCCATCGCACACTCAGCCTGACCAAGTCCAGGCTGGGCTGTACCAGGGGCTGGGAGTCCATCTGGGGCCACATTGGGCAGAGCCCTAGCAGACCCCAACCCCCCTCAAGACAGGCTTGTTACTTCTTCAAGACTTTAGTACCTGTCCTTCAGCCCAGCACCCAGCAGGTGGTTCTGCAGTCCCCAGGGCCTGTCCCATAGTTTAGACAGTCTCGGGAGCCAACAGATTTGCTCCACGTGCCAGATGGTGTAGGAGGGGAGGGGACCCCTGAGGCCCAGGCTGCACAGCATTGACGTTCCCCATCCCTCCTAGTTCCTCTCCACCCCCAGGCCCCAGGAGAGCCCTGCACACATTTGCCTCCTGGGACTCCCCTTCTTCAAGATAGAACCCCAAAGCCTAGTCTCAAGACACTCTTTAGAGGACTTTACAGTACCCATCTCCCTTTAAGATTTCAGGGCCAGGTGCGGTAGCTCACATCTGTAATCCCAGTAGTTTGGGAGACCGAGGCAGGTGGATCATGAGGTCAGGAGTTCAAGACCACCCTGAGACCAACATGGTGAAACCCCGTCTCTACTAAAAATGCAAAAATTAGCCGGGCTCGGTGGCACGCGCCTGTAATCCCAGCTACTCAGGAGACTGAGGCAGGAGAATCGCTTGAACCTGGGAGGCGGAGGTTGCGGTGAGCCGAGATTGCGCCACTGCACTCCAGCCTGGGTGACAGAGCGAGACTCCGTTTCAAAAAAAAAAAAAATTCAGATGAGCAACTTGATGTCTTAAAGTGAGACAGAGCAGGAATAAGGCACTGACTCATTGTGCTGATGGTCAGTCACTTGCCATTCTGTGCCTCAGTTTCCTCACTGAGGACACGGAGTGAAGTGGTACCAACCATATTTGCCCTATCATGGCCATAAGCTATTAATTTGGAAAAGCACTGTGCAATGTGGTTGGGGTTTTTTTGTACTATGAAGTTTTAAAATGCAAGACTCATACTTGGTGTCCGTATAAACAACTAACCGAAAAGAGAGCTTCTGAGTTGTGTAGGAAAGGTCAAATGGAGGTCCTTAGTATTATGAGTTTGGTGTTCACGAATTGCCTCAGCTAGCAACTAGCCTGTGATGAACATTGTGACTCGGTGGAGCATAGCATGTATTTTTTCCTGACGGAAATGCACATCGAAGATAGAAAAGCTTGATCTAGGAAAGGAGAAGCTGCCAAGGACTCCGACTTGCTTTCCTAATGCATCATTATCGTGTGTTTCTCTGCTCTCTGGGGTTGGAAAGCCACCTGATCTGCGTATTACTAATGTCAGAATGGCAGAGTGCCCAAAGAGCTCATTCTTTTCATTGTTTGGCTTTGCTAAGATTTGGCTTTTTTTTTTCAAATGTGCATCCAACATCTTGCTCCAGCAAACTGGAGGTGTTCAACAAGTAGCCAAGGTGGGGCTTGGCAATGTGCCAAACAGACAATGGGCCGTGGGTGCCTTAGAAGCCAGGTCCCCAAGGACACTCCTGCTACTTTCAGAGTTTGGGATTCAGAACAGAGGCTGCTTCCTGATGCCCAATACTCCAAGAAGGTGGAGTAATGGTAAATGCAATACAATATAATCACATAAAAAGCTCTCTGTCATAAGGTGCCTCATCCACCTCTACCTAAACTTCCCCACCTACCCGCAGTGGCCCCCTTTTTCTTCCCCAGAGTCCAGGTCTGTCCCTAGCCCCAGGGTCCCATCCTCCCTCCTGGCTGGCCTTGGGCAGTGCCCATGCTGGACTCCTGGCCCCCGCAACTCCAGCCTCCACCACCTGCCAGCAGACACTCACCTCGGAAGTTGAGGGCAGAGTAGGTCTGGATGGGGAGATTGATCCTAAAAGGGAAAAGACAAAACCTCCTAAGAGTTAAGAACCCTCCCATCGGCCGGGCCCGGCTGTAATCCCAGCACTTTGAGAGGCCGAGGCAGGCGGATCACCAGGTCAGGAGATCGAGACCATCCTGGCCAACACAGTGAAACCCCATCTCTACTAAAAATACAAAAAATTAGCCGGGCATGGTGGCGGGCACCTGTAGTTCCAGATACTCAGGAGGGCGAGGCAGGAGAATGGTGTAAACCCGGGAGGTGGAGCTTGCAGTGAGCCGAGATCACCCCACTGCACTCCAGCCTGGGGGACAGAGCAAGACCCTGTCTCAAAAAAAAAAACAACAAAAAAAGAACGCTCCCATCTTTCCCTGAGACCACCCATCAAGGCTCACCCTGGTCCTTTCTAAACACCATCCTCAGCTGTCCCAGTCCCACGGACCCCAGCACTCCCACCACCCATACTGCTCAAGGAATGGGGTCGAAGGCCAGCTACAGCTGTCCCAGGAATAGTCTCTTCTGGAAGGATCATTCAACTGTGAACTGCTGGCATGACACTAGGATGCGCAACCCCACTGGGCCCTCCAGAGCACTGGGACTTCCTTCTTGCTCCTGGCACTGAAGTTCGTACCAGTAGCAGCTGTGGGTGATATCCATTGCTCATGCCCACCCTCCAGCCAGGCTAGTTCTGAGAGCTTACTATTTAGGCCTAATGCTGGGAAAATGCAACATGCCTTTAGCTACCTTCAAAGGCCATCATATGTAGACATCATTTTACAAAATCTGAAGTTTCTCTTTATGTGTGTACCTATATCTAAACATGTCTGCTGCTTTTTAAAAATTTCAGATATTATTTTTATGAGTATCAAGGGGTACCAGTTTTTGGAGTAACTGATCTGTTTTAAATTGAGGTTAAATTTACATACAGTGAAATGCACAGATCTTTAATGTACAATTCAATGAGTTTTGATCAACGTCCACGTCTGTGTAACTACCAGTCCAAATCAAGATATAGAACATTTCTAGGCCAGGCCCAGTGGCTCATGCCTATAATCCCAGCACTTTGGGAGGCCGAGGCAGGCGAATTACTTGAGGTCAGGAGTTAGAGGCCAGCCTGACCAACATGGTGAAACCTCATCTCTACTAAAAATACAAAAAATCAGCTGAGTGTGGTGGCGCACGCCTGTAATCCCAGCTACTAGGGAGGCTGAGACAGGAGAATCGCTTGAGCCTGGGAGGCAGAGGTTGCAGTGAGCCGAGATCACGCCACTGCACTCCAGCCTGGGCGACAGAGCAAGACTCTGTCTCGAAGAAAAAAAAAAAAAAAGATACAGAACACTTCTATTATCCCACAAGGTTCCCTGGTATCCCTTTCCAGTTGTATGTTGTTTTCTGTGTCTAGAGGTGGGTTGATCTGAGCATGATGTGTCTTTTCCTCTGAGCATGTGCATATGCTGATGTGTGTGCATGTGTGTGCAAACTCATGCCTTCTGTATGCATTTCTTTACCTTCTCTTAGCCTATCCCTGTGCAAGGCTTCTCTCCCTCCCTCTCTCTATTTGCCTCTATCTGCTCCCTCCGTTTCCCTCCTCATCACTCCCCATTCTGCTTTCATCTCTCCCTTGACTGGCAGTAATATTTTATTATTGGTTGCCGAATATGGTTTTTTTGCTGCTGGTTCTTAATTCTGAAGGTGGATAAGGGAATACTTATATTTCTCTTTTTATAACTGCTGTTAATTAAATTGCTTTTTACCCAGGTGGCCTTGGTTAATTCTCTGCAATTAATAGAGCAGTGGCCTCTTGTATAAAATTGTTTCCATGCTGGGAGCAGTGGCTCACGCCTGTAATCCCAGTACTTTGGGAGGCTGAGCAGGCAGATCACCTGAGGTCAGGAGTTCGAGACCAGCTGGCCAACATGGTGAAACCCCGTCTCTACTAAAAATACAAAAATTAGCCAGGCGTGGTGGTAGGTGCCTGTAATCCCAGCTACTCAGGAGGCTGAGGCAGGAGAATCGCTTGAACCCGGGAGGCAGAGGTTGCCGTGAGCCAAGATGGTGCCATTGCACTCCAGACTGGGTGACAAGAGTGAAACTCTGTCTCAAAAAAAAAAAAAATTGTTTCCAGGTCTTGTTGAGGTAATCAGTAATCTCGAGCCTCCTGGGGACAGAAATGGGCCACCCAGCACCCCGCACCTCCCACTCGGCCTCCTGCCTGGCCCCTCACCGGCTCTCCTCTCCCTCCAGCAGCTTCCGGTAGGTGGCGATCTCCACATCCAGGGCCATCTTCACATTGAGCAGGTCCTGGTACTCGCGCAGGTGGCGGGCCATCTCATCCTTGAGGTGCCGGATTTCCTCCTCCAGGCGCGCAATGTTGTCCTGGTAGCCACTGGCCTCACTGGCAAATCGGTCCTCCAGTTCCCGCATCTGCCTCATCAGGGAATCGTTCTGCAGGAGAGGGGGAACCCAGGTCAAGGAAGGGAAGAGGACACTGGGAGCCCAAAGAAAGCTTTGGGGCTGGCAGGCAACTCTAGATGGTCAGGTCCAGGACATGTTGAACCCTGAACTCAAATTAAGTCTATATGTGAACACTCAGAATAAAATAGATAAAAAGGAACATTTGCATTCAGCCTCACAGTCCCCAGGAACCCCTGATTCCTTAGCATCCAACTGGAATCCACTTGTCTGGTTGTACCCCTATTGTAGATTTAAGTAGATGAAGGCCCAGAGAGGATCTATGATGGGCCCAAGGTCACAAAATGAGGGTGTGAACTGCAGACAGGAAGGGGCAGGGCCTGGCCAGGTGGGCAGGGACTCACAGTGCCCTTGAGGGCGTCAATCTCGCAGGTGTAGGACTGGATCTGGTGTCGGTATTCCATCATCTCCTGCTTGGCCTGGCGCAGGGCATCGTTGTTCTTGTTGGCTGCCTGGGTCAGGTCTGACACCTAAGGGCAGAGAAAGGGGCCCAAAAATGAGGAGGATGCAGGGCACGGGTAGGGATGAGCAAGGGAGCATGAAGCCTCTGGGCTCTCCTCGCATGGATGGAACCACAGGCAGCACATCCAAGCTGGGATTCTGGGGGACGGAGATGCCAGTCCCTGGGTGAGGCCACCCACCTTCGACTTGTACCACTCCTCAGCTTCAGAAATGTTCTTAGCTGCGATGGTCTCATACTGAGCCCGGATGTCCCTGAGGGCGGCAGTGAGGTCTGGCTTAGACATATCCATCTCCACCTGGACCTGCTGTTCCTGAAGCTGAGCCTGCAACTCACGGATCTCCTGTAGGGCATGACTGGGCTTCAGTCCCCTCTCAGGGCCCACACAGTGCCCTCACACCCCTATTCGCAGCCAGAGCCTCACCCCAGCCCCACTTTCTGGCTGCTTTCCCCATGGCCCAGTGACCCCAGGAAGAGGGGCCAAGGCATACCTCTTCATGCACTTTCTTAAGGAACGCGATCTCCTCGTTGAGAGATTCAATTCTGCGCTCCAGGTCAATGCGAGCTAGAGTAGCTGCATCCACGTCCTGGGAGAGGCCAAGCGAGAAGGACATGGTCACCACCACCCAGGTAGGGCAGAGCAAGGCCAGAGGCCATGCAAGGGGAAAAGAAGGGCACTCACCGCTCGGAAGGCAGCCAAATTGTTCTCTGCTTCTTCTTTCAACTGAATCTCCTCCTGCAGCCTGGGTGGGACAGACAGAAAGACAGACAGTTGCGGGCGATAAAGCTGGCAGTGGAAACGACTGGCCCGGGGGCTGACCAGGGAGTGGGTCCAGGACAGAGGGGGAGGGCCTGGCTGCTGGGTAGAGACAGGAGAGAAAGGGAGTGGAGAGGCCCCACCCACCCAGGGAGGGCACAGGAAGTGGCCCAATCTCTGCCCAGGAGCCACACCCTTGAAGTCTATGTCCCCACCAGACTGTGTGACCTCCCTGGGGTTAGAAACTGTGTCTATTTTATCCACCTCTGTGTTTCTGGTTCCCAGCTCCAGCCTGGCCAATATAGCTGCTCAATTAATATTTATGACTTTGGTGGCAGGAGGGTGACTCTGCTCACTTGGCCTGTCAGAAGTGGGACCAACAAGTATGCCATAATTGCTGCCCTTTTCGTTCCCGGAGCCTGGTGAAGCCTACAGTCAGGTCCTCCCAAGCTCTCTGAGAGCTGCGGCCCCCACCTTACTCCCTTTTTCTCCGGCCTGTCTATTCACCTTGTAAAAAGACACAGTCTTAGCAAAGCCCCAGGGCCAAGCTCCCTACTCCACCCCCCTCCCCAGGGCCTCATCACAGCTGAGCTGAGAGCTGTTGCTTGGACTCTGGGCCCTTGCCCTGCTTTCCCTGTCTCCTATCAGCCTCCCTTCTCCCTTTGGCTACACTGCCCTCTGGGCCTCCTGCAGCCCTTCCTCTGCCCATCAACTACCTGACCCCATAAACATCGCCCCAGCATCTTAAAACGCTTTTTAAGGGGGCTGTCCACAGGGCACCGGGTCCCCTAAATTCTCCCATATCCACCCCCTGATCTATGTCTCCAAGAAAACTCCTGTGCAAGATCGGATCGCAGGGGGAGAGACCTGGAGGTCACGGCCCCTTGAAACACACGGGGCGGGGGAGGACCCTTTCCCCGCATGGGGCAGGAGAGGGTCCAGGGCCCCGGGAGAAGGCAGGTGCTGACAGCGGGACCCCAGCCCCCAGCCTAGTCTCCTGTGCCCTGCCCGCAGAAAGGGGAGTCTGGGGTGCCGGGCCCTCACTTGGCCTTGAGCCGCTGCAGATCGTCGAGCAGGTTGTCGCGCTCGACGTCGACGCGGGCGCGCTGGTTAGTGAGCACCTCCACCTGGCGCCGCAGCTCGCGCAGCTCCTCCTCGTAGAGCTCGGCCACTCGCGTCGGCTCGCGGCCCTTGAGCCGGTTCACTTCGGCGGCGAGCGCCGCGTTCTGCTGCTCCAGGAAGCGCACCTTCTCGATGTAGTTGGCGAAGCGGTCGTTGAGTTCCTGCAGCTCCACCTTCTCGTTGGTGCGCGTGGTCAGAAACTCCTGGTTCACGGCATCGGCCAGTGAGAAGTCCAGCAGCTCGCCCGCGCCGTAGGAGGAGGGCGCGCGGGTGGTCCCCAGCCGGCTGGCCCGCAGCGACCCCAGGCCCCCGGCCCCGCCCGACGTGCGCGACACCTGGTACACGCGGGACGTCACCGAGCTGGAGGAGCCCTTAGAGCCGAAACCCGCCCGCGGGAACACGGGCGAGCTCAGCGGGGAGCCGAGCGGGAAGCCCGGGGCCCCGCCGAAGGTGCGGCGGTAGGAGGACACGCGCTGGCTGGACGAGTAGGCCTGGCTCATGGTGACGGCGCGGGCGAGGCTGGCGGGCGCACGGAGGAGGCGGCGGGCAGGCGGCCGGCCAGAGAGTGGATACGGCGAGGGGAGACAGGGCCCCCAGCCGTCCGCACTATTTGTATCCCTCCTGACATCAGCCCCCGCTGCCCCTCCCCTGACAGCTGCAGGATCCCGCTGTCCTGCCAGGAAAGGGCGGCCCGTGGCCGTGGGGGCGGGGAGGCCAGCTCCCCCGCAAGAGGCCTGCGCCCCTGAGTCAGCCAGTGGGGGTCCTGGCAAGCCTGCCAGTCCTTCGCCAGGGCAGGGCAGCAAGCATGTCTGCAGCCCCCAGGCGGGCCTCTTTCAGCCCTGGTTATCTCCTCCTCCTAGGGGGGGCGGTGGGGGTGGGGTCAGGGGAGACAGCAGAAGAGAAGCTTCCCTTTAGTTTGAGGGTCCCCTTTTTGGTCAAGGAGAGACTTTGGGTCATTTCTTAAAGGGTCAAGTCCTGTTCCCAGGAAAGGCCCCAAACCACCTTGTTCCTAAACATTCTCTTGAAGTCGAAGAGGTTTGGGTCTCAGGCAAAGACCAGCCAGGCTTGAGGGTGGGGGTCTCTAGGAAGGAAGGGAGGCAGGGAGATGCCTGGCAGGCGGAGGGATCCTGGCCAAAGCCTGCCTGCCATGTATGTCTACAGGCGAGCTAGCCCTGAGCCTCAGTTTCCCTCTGGACTAGTGCAGGCCCTCTTCCTCCCCCCTACTGTCCAGGGCGGGACCTCAAGTTTATAAACAGTGGGTTGATTTCCAGAAAGGGTCTAATAAGCTTTCAGTTTCCAATTGCTATGTCCGATCCCTTCCCCACACAGACCTTGTCTGGCCCCTGCCCCCTGGGTCCCCCGCCCCCTCCCTGATTTATCCCCCTACTCACACCACACACGCCAGGGGTTTGTGTTTTGTCAGGAGCCGCATGTCAACCCAACCATCTCCCTGGCAGCAACAGCTGCCAACCCCAAATACCAGAGCGGGTATTTATAGAGGAGAAGGCATCGGCTGGGAAACAAGGCACAGGAGAGGAGCTGTGGGGGGCAGGGGGTACCTGAGGAGGCATGGGTGGGCGTCAGATAATCAAGAAGGCTAGGGTGACAGCCCCAATCACTTCCCACCCCCCTGTAATGCTCCAGGCCCCCCCACACACACACACAAATGGAGCCCCACAGAGGGCCTGCCCAACCTCCAAAGCCCCCTCCTTAGCACAGGGCACTGGCTGACCCCTAAGGACATCCACCATTCTCCATGGGCACTGGCCGTGTCTCTACACCTCCACCTGGCACTCCAGGCCCCTCTTGGACCTGACCCTTTTGGAATGCAAACCCTGGAAATAGAGCGCTCGATTAGGAGCCAGTCACTGGTCCTACCCTAGCCCTGCCATCACCAGCTGGAGGGGTTACTAGTAGGTGCGTCCTTGTCTGAGCCCCAGCTCAGGCACGTCCTCTCTGAGCCCCAGCTTGTCAGATATAAAGTGAGGATGGTTAGCCTTGCCATGCTACCCTATAAATGTTTAAAGAGGCCCAGGCCCTACTAATGTATGTAGCAACAATAATACCTTACATGTACTGACCACCTAGTGTGGGCCAAGCTGCTGAGCACTTCACACCCATGACCCCCAATTCTCCAACCCTAGGAGGTAGGGACTAGCATCATTCCCATTTTATAGCTCAGGAAGCTGAGGCGGTCTGACCTCACAGCCTCTGGCTTTGGCCTCAGGATGGGCGTGAATGTGCCAGGTAAATTGTAAAGGGGGCTTTGTTACTGCACTCTTTTCAAAGCCCTTTCCCATTAATTATCTAATTTTCATCCAAGCGACAAGCTTCTGAAATAGATGGGGGAGTTCCAGATATTCTTATCCAGCCCTCAAGTCAGTGCAAGCTGTTGTGTTCTGGTTATTTTTATGTCTCATCTCCCAGACTAGACTGTACGCTCCTGGAGGATTTTGGAGACCATGTGGATCCTTAACACACTCAGGCAGCACGGTCTTTCTCACTGTCATTCAAGTAGCCTGCAAGCTTTCTTTTGCAATTTCCTTATTTTGATGACATGCTGTGCCTCCTCCCCATCCCTCCACCCCTAAAGACCCTGATTCCAGCCAGTCTTATTACTGCATCTCCCTGACTTCAGTGACTGGGTCAAGGAATGGGCCTGGGAATGAGCAGGGCCAATCAGAGACCTTCCCTGGAATTTATGATGGAACTGGGATTCTTCAACTGGAACTTGTAGAAGCCATGTTTCCTGCCCCCTGGGAGAGTAGGAAGAAAGGTCAATATGCAAGAAGCAGAGGAGGCTGGAGAGGAGGAGCAGGCCAGCCCCCTGGTTCCTGCAGTGCTTCCCTCAACTTTGTGAGTTGAGCTCCCCTACTGTCCTTCCTGGCCTTGGGCCAACAAACTTTCCTTTTTTTTTTATTTTTTTTATTTAAGGCACTTGGTATTGCTTTGATCACTTACAGCCCAAAGAACCAGATTAATCTTCTGAAGGGGACTCTACACCTATTTCTATGATGCTACTGGGACAACATTTCTGGAGCTCTTCTCTGTGAATGATCTCCAGACCACATAAGGAAATTGGCCTTTGGACCAGCCCAAGGCCTCAGTTCCTTGGTGAAATGAGGTAGAACACAAATAAATCATGCCATCTATTCTCTAGTCAAAATCAGCAACCACCAGACTTGGCCCCGAACCACTTGGGACTGTTTTCAAAATTCAGTTCCACCCCTGAGGATTTGCTACCATGGAGGGCTGCAGATCAACACCCTGAGGCTTGGAAGGCAGGTGAAAGAGGAGCACTCCAAAATATGCTGTGAGCTGGGCAGCACCGCTGGAGGGAGAGTTCAGCCTCCCGAGAGGACCACTCAGGATGGGGCACACTAAAAATACCGACAATTTATTTGGATGGGTAGTGTATATGGTACAAAATTCAAGATGTGCAAAAAGGCATAAAATGAAAAGTCTCCTTCCCACTTTGACGCCTAGCCACCCCAAACACTGCTTCAGAGACAACCAGGTTTTGGTTGTTATCAGTTCCTTTCAGAGATACTTCATGTACACACAACCACATTTTCTTATGTGGAGCCCCCACTTCTGAATCAATCTTTTTTCAATGACATAGAGCTTAGAGATGGTTCCATTTTAGTACATTGACAGCTGAGTCACTTTTACATTGTGATAAAATATACATAAAATAAAATTCACCATTTGAGCCGTTTTTTTTTTTTTTTTGAGACGGAGTCTCGCTCTTTCACCCAGGCTGGAGTGCAGTGGCGCGATCTCCATTTGAGCCGTTTTTTAAGTATACAGTTCAGTGGCATCAAGTACATTCACACTGTTGTACAACTATCCCCACCATCCATCTGCAGAACTTTTTCATTGTCCCAAGCTGAAACTCCATATGTATTAAAAATAACCCTCCACCTTCCCCTCCTCCCAGCCCCTGGTAAACATCATTCTGCTTTCCGTTTCTACGAATTTGACTCTAGGTACTTCATGCAAGTGGAATCATACCATATTTGTCCTTTTGTGACTGGCTTACTTCCCTTAGCATAACATCTTCAAGGTTCATCCATGTTGTGACATGGGTCAGAATTTCCTTCCTTTTTAAGGCTAAATAATATTCCATTGTATGTATACACCACACTTTGTTTATCTGTTGATGAATATTTGGGTTGTTTCCAACTTTTGGTTATTGTGAATAATGTTGTTATGAACTTTGGTGTACAAATATCTGTTCAAATACTTACGTGCAATTCTTTTCTGTAAATACTCAGAAGTGGAACTGCTATGTTATATGGTAATGCTATGTCTAAATTTTTGAGGAACTGCCATGCTGTTTTCCACAGCAGCTGCACTGTTTTACATTGCTACCAGCAATGAACATGGGTTTCAATTTCTCCACATCCTAGCTAACACTTGCTATTTTCTATTTGTTTGTTTGTTTTATAATATTAATAGTAGTCATCCTAATGGGTGTGAGGTGGTACCTCATTGTGGTTTGTTTGTTTTGTTTTGTTTTTTAGAGACAGGGCCTCACTCTGTCACCCAGGCTGGAGTGCAATGGCACGATCATCACTCACTGCAGCCTCAAATTCCTGGACTGAAGCGATCCTGCTGCCTCAGCCTCTCAAGTACCTAGGAGTACAGGTGCAAGCCACCATACCTGGCTAATTTTTTTACTTTTCCATAGAGATGAGGTCTCCAAACCTATGTTGCCCAGGCTGGTCTCAAATTCCTGAGGTCAAGTGATGTTTCCACCTCGGCCTCTCACAGTGCTGGGATTATAGTTGTAAGCCTCCACACTCAGCCTTATTTCGTTTTTTAAAGATAGGGTCTCACTCTGTTGCCCAGGCTGGAGTGCAATGGCATGATCATACCTCACTGAGGACTTAAACTCCTGGTCTCAAGAGATCTTCCTGCCTCAATCTCCCAAAGTGCTGGGATTATGGAAGCAAGCCACCATACCTGGCTGCTCATTGTGGTTTTGATTTGCATTTCCCTAATGATCAGTGATGTTGAGCATCTTTTCATGTGCTTATTGGTCATCTGTGTATCTTCTTCGGCAAAATGTCTATTCAAATCCTTTGCCCATTTTTGAATTGGGTTGTTTGGGGATTTTTTGTTATTGAGTTGCAGGAGTTCTTTATATACTCTGGATATTAATCCCTTATCAGATATATGATTTGCAAATATTTTCTCCCACTCTGTGGTTTGCCTTTTTACTCTGTTGATAATGTCCTTTGATGCACAAAAGTTTGTAATTTTGATCAAATCCTATTTATCTATTTTTTCTTTTATTGCCTGTGCTTTTGGTGTCATATTCAATAAATCATTGCCAAATTCAATGTCATGAAACTTTTCCTCTTTGTTTTCTTCTAAGAATTTTATATTTTAGCTCTTATGTTTAGGTATCTTGTCTGGTTGTTGTTGTTGTTGTTGTTGTTGTTGTTGAAACAGGGTCTTGCTCTGTTACCCAGGCTGGAGTACAGTGATGCCATCATAGCTCACTGCAACCTCAAACTCCTGGGATCAAGTGGTCCTTCCACCTCGGTCTCCCAAAGTGCTGAGATTACAGGCATGAGCCAATGCGCACCTGGCTGTTTTATCCATTTTGAGTTAATTTCTATGTATGGTATAAGGTAAGAGTCCAGCTTTGTTTTTTTGCATGTGGATATCCAGTTTCTCAGCACCATTTGTTGAAAAGACTATCCTTTCCCCCATTGAATGGTCTGGGCACCTGGGATGAAAATAATTTAACCACATGTGTGAGGGTTTATTTCTGGGCTCTCTATTATATTCTATTGGTCCGTATGTCTGTCTTTATGCTGGTATCACACACTGTTTTGATAACTGTACCTTTGTAGTAAATTTTGAGCTCAGAAAATGTGAGTTCTCCATCTTTGTTCTTTTTCAAAACTTTGTGGCTATTTGAGGCCTCTTGAAATTCCTTATGAATTTTAGAATGGATTTTTCTATTTCTGCAAAAATGTTGATGGGATTTCGATAGGGATTATGCTGAATCTATAGATCATTTTGGGTAGTAATGGTATTCTTAACAATATTAAGCATTCCAGTTCATGAACATGGGATGTCTTTCCATTTATTTTTGTCTTCTTTGATTTATTTCAACAATATTTTATAATTTTCAGTGTACAAGTCTTGTGCCTCATTAGTTACATTTATTGCTAAGTATTTTATTATTTTTGATGCTATTGTAAATGCAGTGGTTTTCATTTATCATTGAGATGATCATGTGGGGTTTTTCTTCATTCTGTCAATGTGAAGTATGACACTGATTGACTTTTATATGTTGAACTATCCTTGCATTCCAGGACTAAATCCCACCTGATTATAGTGTGTAATCCTTTAAATTTGCTGCTGAATTGGTTTGCTAGTATTTTGTTATGATTTTTACATCTATATTTACAAGGGATATTGGTCTGTAGTTTTCTTGTAGTGTCTTTGTCTGGCTTTGGTATGAGGATAATGCTGGCCTCATAGAATGAGCTAGAAAGTGGCTGAGTGCAGTGGCTCATACCTGTAATCCCAGCACTTTGGGATGCTGAGGCGGGCGTATCATGAGATCAAGAGTTCGAGACCAGCCTGACCAACATAGTGAAACCCCGTCTCTACTAAAAATACAAAAATTAGCTGGACATAGTGGCGCACACCTGTAATCCCAGCTACTTGGGAGGCTGGGGCAGGAGAATCGCTTGAACCCCGGGGGCAGAGGTTGCAGTGAGCTGAGATCGCACCACTGCATTCCAGCCTGGGAGACAGGGTAAGACTCTGTCTCAAAAAAAAAGAAAAAGAATGAGCTAGAAAGCATTCCTTTCTCTTCTAATTTTTGGAAGAGTTTGAGGACTGGTGTTAGGTTTTTTGTTTGTTTGTTTTGAGACAGTGTCTCACTCTGTCACCCAGGCTGAAGTGCAGTGGTGTGATCATGGCTTACTGTAGTCTCAACCTCTGGGGCTCAAGCAACCCTCTCACCCTCCCACCTCAGCCTCCCTAGTAGCTGGGACCACAGGCGTGTGCCACCATACCTGGCAAACTTTTTAATTTTTTTGTAGACAGAGAGTCTCCCTATGTTGCCCCAGGCTGATCTCAAACTCTTGGGCTCAAGTGATCCTCCCACCTTGGCTTTTCAAACTGTTGGGATTACAGGTGTGAGCCACCATGCCCAGCCTGGTGTTAGTTCTTTAAATGTTTGTTAGAACTCACCAGTTAAGCCATCTGGTCCTGCACTTTTCTTTGTTGTGAGATTTTGAGTCATTTTTCTTAACATCTTTATTTGTATTTCACTGTATAGACTTGGTATAATTTATTTGGCCACTTCCTTACTGGTAGACATTTATGTTGTTTCCAGTGTTTTGCTATTATAAGCAATGCTGCTGTGAACATCTTCAGGACACCTTTGAACATAAATTTTGGTACTTTTTTTTTTGAGACAGGCTTTTTCTCTTGTTGCCCAGGCTGGAGTATAATGTGCAATCTCGGCTTACCGCAACCTCCGCCTCCCAGGTTCAAGTGATTCTCCTGCCTCAGCCTCCTGAGTAGCTGGGAATACAGGCATGGGCCATCACGCCCAGCTAATTTTGTATTTTTAGTAGAGATGGGGTTTCTCCATGTTGTCAGGCTGGTCTCGAACTCCCGACCTCAGGTGATCCACCCACCTCAGCCTCCCAAAGTGCTGGGATTATAGGCGTGAGCCACCACACCCGGCCACTTTAAAAAAAAAAAAAACATAAAAGTCACATTATTTAGTGGTCAGGCCTCTTCCTTAATTGATATTGGAAATGGAAAGGTCCACCAGGACAGACAATTTCATTCAGCATTTACCAGAAAAGGGGACGATTTATAAATTTATGTATGTGGGATGGTGCCTTGCACAGTGGGTACTGACAATAACTTTTGTTAAAGGAATTAAGGAAAGAAGTTAGTCCTGCTCTTTGTTTGAAATATTTCCAGATTATTCAAACCTCAGAGTTTTAGAAGCTTACAGTTGGACCTCAGCAGGTCATGAGGCTGACCAGTCTTATGCTCCCACTTCTCGCTGAAGTCCGAAGTCTTCTTTACTGTGGCTCCAGCAAGCACTTGATTAGCTTGAATCCCTCCAGTCCCTGGGAACTTACTGTCTCCGGGCAGCACATTCCATTCCCAAAGAGTCCCTGAGTACCTAACATGTCTCCACCGCAGCTCTGCTGTTAGAAAACCTTTCCTTGGCCGGGCATGGTGGTTCACACCTGTAAACCTAACACTTTGGGAGGCCGAGGAGGGCGGATCACCTGAAGTCAGGAGTTTGAGACCAGCCTGGCCAACATGGCAAAACCCCGTCTCTACTACAAATACAAAAATTAGCCAGGTGTAGTGGCACGGGCCTGTAATCCCAGCTACTCGAGAGGCTGAGGCAGGAGAATCGCTTGAACCTGGGGGGTGGAGGTTGCAGTGAGCGGAGATCACACCACTTCACTCCAAACTGGGTGAAACAACGAAACTCTGTCTCAAAATTAAAAAAAAAAAAAAAATGAAAAGAAAGAAAGAAAACGTTTCCTTATACTCAAAGCCAGATGATATGTCTCTGCTATGCCACATATTCTAACCTGGGAGCCAAGCAGAGCAAGAACCCCACTTTCACAGATCTGCCCTGCAAACATTTGGGGGCAGAGCTCATGCCTTTTGGAACATTGCCTGTTTCGCCACTCCCAGCTTCTTTCCTTTCCCTGACCAATTGAACCAGCAAGACCCAAACTTGTCATGGCCTCTGAGGGCCCCACAGGACTGGCCCTTGTCAACTGCAGCTTACTCACCTCTCCTTCAGACTCCCCTTGCTTCAGCCTCCTTTCTGTTGGGTGAGGCTGCCCAGCTCTCTCCAGCCTCCAGACCTTGGCCTTTGCTGTTCCCTGCTGTCCCCCGAGCGCAATGTCTGGAGGGATTCAGGATGCCCCGGCAGATTTCTGAACCTCACAGAGGGCTCTCTGGAAAATGAGGGCCCTGGCTCTACCTAGGAGCCCCCATATTCCATGAATGGCATGGATGGATGACAGGTGGCTAGTATGGGTGGATAGCTGAGGTGGCTTGGCCGGCATAGGGCATTTGGATTAGGAAAAACTGAAAGAACTCAAAAAGCAGAGATCTGGCCCTTTACCCTGTCTGAGAGAGCCTCACTTGCCCTGGGATTCCAGGTGTGAGGCAGTGTTAATTCCTCCTGCTGTGCGTCCTCCCTCTGTGGACTAATACCCACCCACAGGGGCACCCTCTGCTCCTTCTTCCAGGGCCCCTCTCCTTCTCTCTCTTTTTTCTGGCTGGGAACCTCGTGCCTCCACCTTGAGCTGGGTTGGGCCAGGAGGCAGCCATTGCATGAGAGAGTCTTGGGAACAGCATGGCAAGGATGAACTCTGGGGGCCTAGGCCCTCATCATCAACTGTAGCACTGGGTCATTGACAGTGGAGTGAGGAGGTGGTGGTGGCAGGAGGCACAAGCATAGAGGTTGGGGGTAGAGTGGTCAATTGGAGGCGAAGATACAGGTGGACATCCTGGGGGTTCACCAGCTGACCACCTGGGCCACCTGGGCAAGTCCCTGGCCTCGGCCCTGTTGTGATCCCAGTGTGAGAGAAGGGACAAAGCCAAGTCACCTCTGGGGTCCCCTCAACTTCTGACAACCTGAGACTCTGGGCCCCAGCAGGGGGTGAGAACGGTGAGTGGTCTCAGCTGAGTTTTTTCTTGGGACTCACTGTCTGATGTCCCCTAGCCTCCCTGCCCAGAGCCCCTCCCTCCAGCAGCCCCCTCCCATGCATCCCCATCCCCTCCATCCACCTTCCCCCAGCTGGAGCAGCTGCTTGACCTCCACAGGCTGCTGAGGAGCCGGAGTGACTGTAAAAGGGAAGGAATGTCCAGAGGCGGTTGTTTCTCCCTGATATCACCCGGGGGGAGGCTGGAGAGTTGGGGGCCCAGCCGGGATGGCGTCAGGATTCTCCCTGAAACTCATCCCTCTCCTGCTGTGCTGCCTCCTCCCCAGGCTCAGCCAGCAATCCACCCCCCTCCCATCGGCCACGCTCCACATCTCATTGGCTTAAGACATTCGGGCCATATCCTCCCTCTCCTAACTTTTTCCACCTCCAGCCCCCAGACCCTCTCCTGGGCCCCTTCCTTCACTGGCACCCCCACCCCAATTCTCACCAACCCCTCCTTCATCGTCCTCATCACCCCCACACCCTGACCTTGCTCCTTCTCCAAGGAAGGCCCCACAGCCCCGACTCCTGCCCCCTCCTGCCCCACGCTCCTTTTACAGACACAGAGTGCTGTGGACTTTCTGCCAAAGTAGGACAAGTCTGGGGCTAATCTCACCTCCTCCCCAACCCCCAACTTCTCCCACCAAATAGGACAGCTCAGCTCAGGAAGGAGGCTAGGAGGAGAAGGAGGCTGGGCCTCAAGGGGGAAGAGCTCATGAGATGATGGAGATGAAAGGGCTTTGTGGACTGTCAGTACCCTGTACATTTCAGGTGTTATTCACCCAGTAAGAGATGATGGGGAAGAGAGGTTGGGACGGAAGGGTGGACGGAAGGGAAGGGGGCTTTGGTAACATTAAGAAAGGTCCCAGGACAGCACAGTGGCTCATGCCTGTAATCCCAGCACTTTGGGAGGTTGAGGCAGAAACATTGCTTGAGCCCAAGAGTTCAAGATCAGCTTGGGCAACAAAGTGAGACCTTGTCTCTACAAACTTTTTTAAAACAATTAACCAGGTATGGTGCCGCATACCTGAAGTCCACTGCACAAGGGAGGCTGAGGCAGGAGGATTGCCTGAGCCCAGAAGGTCAAGGCTGCAGCGAGCTATGACTGAACCACTGCTCTCCAGCCTGAGTGACAGAGAAAGATCCTGTCTCTAAAAGAAAAAAAAGAAAACGCCCCAGGGAAGGCTTCCTGATGCATTGGGAGCACATGGCTGAACTGGGGGACCTGTCCTGGACCAGCTCTGAGGCAAGCTGTGTGACATTGGACTGGTCACCTCCCCTTTCTGGGTCTCAGTTTATCTTTGCTTAAAGTGAAATATCCTTGGACATACCTCCCTACTCTGACCCCAAAGAGAGGGGTGAGAAAGGTCTGTTTCTTTTTTTTTTTTTCTTTTTTCCTGAGACAAAGTTTCACTCTTGTTGCCCAGGCTGGAGTTCAATGATGCAATCTCGGCTCACTGCAACCTCTGCCTCCCAGGTTCAAGCGATTCTCTTGCCTCAGCCTCCCGAGTAGCTGGGATTACAGGTGCCCCCCGCCCCCCACCCACCACCACCATGCCTGGCTAATTTTTATATTTTAGTAGAGACAGGGTTTCACCATGTTGGCCAAGCTGGTCTGGAACTCCTGACCTCAAGTGATCCACCTGCCTTGGCCTCCCAAAGTGCTGGGATTACAGGCATGAGTCACTGCACTCGGGCCCCTTCTTTCTTTCTTATATTGCAACCTAGATGAAGAAAAGGGGTTGCACCCCTTCCTTGGAATTTTCTGTTGGGATCTCAGTGCCATCACTCCATTCTCTCTTCTTCCTGATTCATCCCCATTCCTTTCATCTTGCCTCATAGGCTTTTTTGCTTCAGCCCCTCCAGTTTGGTCAGATCCCTGCCCTCCTGGGCCCCTTCCAGGTTTCCTACATCCCTCTGAGGCTGTGAGGCTTTAAACAGGGCCTGAGCAGGCTGGCAATGACCTCACAGGGCCACTATGCACAGCTGCTATTTATAGCCTTATAGGATCATCCTCCTCTTCCTCCAACCAGCTGAGTCACGGTCAGCTTGGGGTCCACTCAGACCCCAGGGCCTTCTCTGCCACTGCAGACCCCAGTCCACCATGGCACCCTGAACTGTTCTTGCCGCTGTGCAGGATGCTTTATTCTCTGAACTATCCGAGTACACAATAAAGATGAGGGTTGGGTTCCACACAACACCCTTTTTTGGGCCCTCAGCATTGTATGTTCTTATAGCCCAGCCCTTCATCCTTCTGTCTTCTCTCACCCGCCAGATAGGCAGCCCATGACCTCAATTCCACTGGACTCTGCAGAGGTGTGGGCAAGGGGAGGAATTTGAGAAGCATCTGATAGGCCATGGCCGGAGTTCAAATCCTGGATCTCCCACTCTTGGGCTAGTTTCCTCACCTCTCTGAGCCTGTTTCCTCATCTGTGAAATGGTAATTACAGTATAGGGTTGTTGGGAAGATTAAATGAGAAACTTGTCTGCAAAGCACTTAGCACAGTGCCCAGCACACTTCGAGTGCTCAGTAAGTGCCAGCCATCACGAGTATTTTTTGTATCCCCTTTTGACCAATAAGGAAACTGGTTCAGTGGGGGCCAAGGACTTGCTCAAGTCCTTGCTTCAGGTCAGCAGGTCAAGGCCAAGATTCAGACCCAGGACTGCCTGACTCCAAACATTAGCTCTTCCTATGGGCTATGGTGCCTCCGAGAATAACACAGCTACCACTCGCTGAGCGTCTACTGTATACCAGGCACAGTATTATGGATAGCTGCCACATAGAATAACGGTATCTCTAATCCTTACAACACTGAAGTAACTCTTATCCCCAATTTAGAGCTGTGGATACTAGCCTCAGAGAGGTTAGGTAAGTTTCCTAAGGTTGCATAGCAAGTAAAAAACAAAGCCTGGATTAGCCCTAGTCAGTGTCTCCTAGAAGTCCTGCTTATTTCTCTGTGTGGTCTCCAAGGCCTTACCACATATTGATTTGGCAGACACAGCCCTAGGTTTATCCCCTTTTAACTCGGCCCCATCGGGGGCTCTCCATGGAAAAAGCCCCTTGTCCAGTATTGGACAAGTCCCTCCTAACATTCTGCCCTGCTCCTCTCCCCAAAACCCTTGCCCTCCAGAGACGGTCTAGGCATGGAGGGGGAGGCTGTCAGGGAGTCAGGCCCCATTGACAGAGGAGTCCGAACTTTAGCCTACAGGAAAGGCGGGTGGAGAGGATTCTTTATTCCCATCTGAGGGATAAAGAATCCAGTGGGGGCTCTTCTGCCCTATGCCACTCACAGGCCAGCCAGGCACGGGGCTCCCCACAGGCTGCAGAGGCTCCCCTCAGTCCACCCTGGCCCCAGACTGCCCCCAACTGGCCTGGGAGCAGCCTCGGGTAGCAGCAATCACACCTCTGTCCTGGAGAGGCTGCCAGGAGGACTGAGACCAAAGTCCAGGCTTGATCTGTGGCCTCAAGTTTCCAAAAAGATTCCGGGGTCCACTGCCAGCCCCTGGGGATTCCCACTGCCCAAGCTCGTGAGTGCCAGATGCTCCCAGAGTGCATCAGGAGTGTCCCAGATACACTTCCCTTCCCAACTAAAGATTCCCAGAGTTACAATTTGCTGAAAGTAGAGTGCTGGCCTTCTTTCTTCCCACCCACAGCAGTCAGAACGGTATACCCCAACCATCCCAAAGGGCCCTCCTAATGCCCCCACCTCATCCGGCCTCAAAGAAATGGGGCAGGTGCTCCCTCTGCCCTCTCCCAGGTGCCCCAGCCACCCTGGGTACCAGAATAGACCACTGACCGCCTGCCCTTGGGACTGGGAGGGGCCACAGCCGGTGCTGCCACTCAGGCTGGGGGAGGGATCAGGCAGAGAGGAGTGGGCAGGCTGGTGCTGGGACTGAGAGGGCGCTGGAGGGCCCCAGGCTGTTTCCAGCAGTTCCTCTGTGCTGTGCAGTGAGCTCTCCCACCAACACCCTACAAGCAATAGTGCCCCCCACTCCCCAGCCAGAACAGGGCTTGGAGCTCCAGACACCAGCTCAGAATGGGGCTGAATCTATGCTCCAACTTCTCCCAACCTCTCCTTTTCTCCTCTGGGGCTCCACCCCAGCCCCAGCCCCGTCTAAGTGAGGAGGCCCTTATTTGGTGACCCCACATCCTAGCTTTTTGGTGTTGAGAGGGCTTCCAGCCTGGACTAGGATCCCTGCCCCCACCCCTAGGTCCCAGGCTGCTTCTCCTGGCCTTCCAGCTGCTGGTCCTGTGCAATTCCCTTCTTGGACACCTCTCCCAAGCCCAGGCCCAATTTAGCTCCTTTAATCTTGCCGGTAACCCAATCTGGCCATTTCCTGAGCACACGCTGCACTTCCCAAATGGCCCTTCCCTGGAGAGTGGCCGGGGCAGAGTGGCCTCAGCTCTTCCCTGGACTGAAGCACCCCCCACCCTCCTGCCCCAACATTCTACTCCTCTCTTTTTCCCCACCCCTAGGAGGCCCCAGGGTGCTCTGGCTCTGCAAGACTCTGTTCTGCTGTCCTGGCCTCTAAGTAGCCCAGGCCTGAGGCCCGAGCCCCCATCTCCAAGCCCGGCCCAAGTCCTCACCTGGTGCTTTCCTGCTTCCCAGCCTTTGCTGCGCTTTTCCTGTGCCTGGAACACCCTCCCCTTCACAGGGCATTTCTTATTTATTTATTTATTTATTTTTGCGATGGAATCTCGCTCTATTGCCCAGGCTGGAGTGCAGGGGCACAATCTCAGCTCACTTCAACCTCTGCCTCCCAGGTTCAAGCAATTCTTCTGCCTCGGGCTCCCTAGTAGTAGAGATTACTGCCACCCACATCCAGCTCATTTTTATATTTTTGTAGAGACGGAGTTTTGCCATGCTGGCCAGGCTGGTCTCGAACTCCTGACCTCAGATGATCCGCCTGCCTCTGCCTCCCAAAGTGCTAGGATCACAGGCGTGAGCCACCGCGCCTGGCCTGCTCATGCTTTTCCTCTGCCTGGAACATCCTCACCTCCACAGGGCATTTCTTACCACAGTGCAACACTTACCGTCTCCCTCTCACGGCCAGCTCCAGCCTCATTTCCCAAGTTCTTCTCAGAGCCCAGAGTGGTTTGGAGCCCAGACTGGAAACAGACTACCAGAGACCCTGATCCCAGCTCTTCCTCGCTGTGTGACCTTGGACAATTGCCTTCCTCCTTGTGTCTCCATTTTCTCATCTGTAAATGAGGGTGATAATGCATTTCTCAGAGGGTGCCTATGAGGATTCATTGAGTTCCTTGATGTAAAGTGCTTTGAATAGTTCCGGGGACATAGTAAGTGCTATTTAAATGTTAAATGAAAATTATCTTTCCCTGTCTTGTATTACTATGACTTTATTTCCTCCAAGTTAAGACACCATGAATTGTGAGACACTTCATTTATTTAATAACATCATTTCAAGGGAAAAAAGAAACATTACCATGTAATGTACAAATTGTAAGTCATCTTCCAATTTCAGAATGTGTAAATTGTTCAGGAACAATAATATTTGTGTGGTGTGTGCGTCTTTCTGCTTATAAGAGAGTCCTCATTTCAGCTTTGTGTGCACCTATTACTTATGGTTGGTGCCCAAGGGCTTGAGTTCAAGTCCTTACTCCCAAATTTTATTTAGCTAAGCAATCTTGGGTAAGTACTTTGACTTCTTTAAGCCTTGATTTTTTTTCCTAAATAGCCTAAGTAACTCACAACAATGGTAGTGAATATTAAGCAAGTTCATATATACACGCACACATATATATAAGGTGTTTAGCACCATATTGGATATTCAATACAAAAGCGCTATCATTATGGTGATGATTTCGAAACGTTTGTTGAATTGAATCACACCATCTCCAAAGACCTGGGACGCTGAGACGATCTCGTATTTCATGGTCCAAGTGCCCTCCAGTGGCCATAAGGAGAAGCTGCAGGCTTCCGATGCACTTCGGGGGAGCCCTTCCTTAGCCAGCCCGGGAAGTAATTCAGTCACGCCCACCCATAGTCAGGCTTATCCAGTTTTCCTGGAATTCTTCACATTAGATTTCCTTTTACAAAGACCTTAAAGGGCTTCTAAAAAGTAGGATAAGAGACTAAAAGGCAGACCTTTAGCCCAAGAAGGCTGCAGCCTGGCCATACACTGTCCTCAAAGCCTGTAGGCCCAGGGCCCCAGGCAGGCAGGCAAGATGGTGAAATGCCATGCCGAGCATCAGTTCTCCTCTGACCCAGACACTGTGGATCTGTATTGTGAGAGAACTCGCTTGCCCACATCCAAAAATCCAGCAGAAAACAGCATTAGCCCATTCTAAGAATCTGCGTCCGTGCTTTGACATATTTGTCATTTGTTTACCCATACACTCCTTTCTTCCATTGTTCCTTCATCCATCAATATTTATTGAATACCGAGCTTGGCAGCCTCACGTCCTAGGTGCTGGGGGTTAAAAAGATCAATTTAACACAGACACAAACACAGCCACCAAGAGTTGTTCATAATGTCCCAGACACCACACGCAGAGTTAATCCTTGTATTCGACTGTTTACAGCTTCTGTGTATGGCTGAGGGGGAGGGCACAGGCAGAGAAATGAACATCAGATCCAGGCTGCCTGATTTCCCCTGACAAACAGTGTCCATAATGGGAGCTTTGTCTGGCTAGGTCAGGGAACTGACTTCCTCCTCCTGGGCCACACTGCTACTCTGAAAAATCCTCCCTGATCTCAAACACTGACCAAACTCCCAGCTGCATCTATATCAGAATCCCTGATCTCTCCCCTTCCCCACCATTGCCCTTTACCCAGAGCCCAGAGCTGGGAGTCAGGGAGGAGAGATGTGTTTTTAACCCACCTTGTAATGGATGGCCTGGCCAAGGCTGTTACTTACCATGACTTAGCAGCCACATGCAGCTTAATGCCATCTCTGGCTCACTCCCCCTTGCCAAGGACTGAAATGAAGGAGCCTCACTCTAGAGCACTGCCAGGGGTGTGCGGGGGGTGAGTGGTGGGGGGGTGTCTGCAAGTGCCCAGGGTCTATCTTTCTGGAAGATGGCAGGAGGGAGAGGAAGACCTGGTGAGCATCTATTACTGATTGTCCCTGGGACCCTGGTGGCCTCCCGGAACTGCCGCCTCCCTCCTTCCCTTCATGATCAAACTTTTCAAATGTCCTCCCCATACCCATCTTCAGTTTCCCCTTGCAGGCTCCTCATTGTTCCATTTCCTCAGAATTCTTGCAGCTGCAGTCACAGAGGCTATTGGTCCCTTGCTGGGTCCTCTACTCCTAGACCAGTGCTGTCTCACAGAAATACAATGGAAGCCATGTATGTCATTTTGAATGTTCTAGTAGCTGCAATTTTAAAATGTAATAAAAACAGGCTGGGCGCAGTGGCTCACGCCTGTAATGCCAGCACTTTGGGAGGCTGAGGCGGGTGGATCACTTGAGGTCAGGAGTTCGAGACCAGCCTGGCCAACATGGAGAAACCTCATCTCTACTAGAAATGCAAAAATTAGCCAAGCATGGTGGCAGGCACCTATAATCCCAGCTACTCGGGAGGCTGAGGCAGGGGAATTGCTTGAACCCAGGAGGGGAAGGTTACAGTGAGCCAAGATGGTGCCACTGCACTCCAGCCTGGTGACAGAGCGAGACTTTGTATCAAAAAAAAAAAAGTAATAAAAACAGGTGAAATTAATGTTACTAATATAGCAATGATAGTATATTTAACAATGTATCCAAAATACTATCATTTTAACCTGTAAGCAATATCTTAAAATGGAGATATTTCATATATTTTGTACATAATCCAGTGGTACATTGTTTTATAGGTATAGCACTTCTCAATGTGAGAGGTACTTGAAGGTGTAGCCACATGTCAAGGGCTCAATAGCCCTGCATAGCTGGTGGCTGCTGTACTAGCCAGCACAGTTCTAGAGCCTTCATTCTCTACTTGGCATCCAGGCTTTCGCTGAGTCCAGTAATTATCCCATTCCCATGTGGCCTGTCTCCCTTGGGAGATTCGAAACCCCTCCTCCCCCAGGGGCAGAGTCCTCATTTTACTGATCCCTCTGTCTCCCAGGGCACCATCAAACTGTGCCCCACACCCAGGAGGCCCTCAAAGCGTGTTTGTTGATGGGAGTGAGCGTTGGGGATTGATTTTTTGATTCAGTTATGGATGTAAATGGTGTTTTATAGATTGCTTCTATAGAAGCACCCTGCTGCAATATTAGCAGAAACAAGCACCAGTGGTTGTCAGCACAGGCAGAGGCCTCGGGGCAGATGGGGCTCCCTGAATCAGGCGGGGGAAATCCTGCTAGACGAGATACCATTTCTCTGGTTTAAGAGCCTGTCATTGCCACAGCATGCTCCTCCAAGCAACCCCATCTCTGTTAGAGCTCAGAGATAGCCCCTGTCAGAGTGCATTACACAAAGGATGTGTCTCCAGCAACCCGCCACCAGGCTGGCAGCTCCTCAAGGCAGAAATTGGAGTTATTCAGGTCGACAAGAGCCTGGCCCACAACAGATGCGCCAGGCATGCATTCGAATGAATAAATAAATGGCTGACCAGAGCCAGTGAAGCC
The DNA here is from genome assembly GCF_009828535.3 of Hylobates moloch. NCBI lineage: Eukaryota > Metazoa > Chordata > Mammalia > Primates > Hylobatidae > Hylobates > Hylobates moloch. The sequence continues at coordinate 22,483,129 of NW_026652276.1, forward strand.
TCTCATTCATGTCTTCATGCCCCAGAAAGTCTTTATTGAGCACTTACTATATCAGACACTGTACTTGGTACTGGGACACAGCAGGGAACAAGGAAACAGGGAGGGCCGTGTCCTCCTGGAGCTCACATTCTGTTGGAAGAGACGGATAATAAAAAGGTAAACACGGATAAGTGAAATAATTAGAGCGTTGGCTGGCAGGAAGCAAACAAAGGGGCCAAAATAGAGAATGAGGGAGGAGTTCTTCAAGGAAAGAAGAAAGTCTCTAACCTTAGCATCCCAGAATACAAGACACCCCCCACCCCTAGGTCAGGTGTCAACATTTAGACGTTGGCCACCATACGTCAGCCTGAGGCTTGGGGTGCCCTGAGGATGTTACTGCTTCAAATTGCACTGGTGATGTCATAATGGGCTCTAGGAATGACGGAGAGCCCCGGAAGTTAGGGCCCAAGGCAGGGGGAGGATTCGGCAACAAAGGCACCCGGTTCAGGCCTGTCCACTCAGACCCAGTCTCCAGCCTTGGGAGGAGGCGAGCAGGTCACCATGGCTCGGAGCCTCTCCACCATGTTTGTCCCCAACAGCTGGCTCAATGGCTACCACAAGGTAACTGGGACCTGTCTAGTTCTGTGGTCAGCGGGAGTGTCCCAGCCAGTGCAGACACATGTTCCTGGGCGCTGGCCTTCCATGAGCTATGCACTGGCTTAGGCATTATGGGGATAAAGAGATGAATGAGGTAGGGTCCCCTGCTTTCAGTCTGCTAACAAACTAGACCTCGAGCAACTGGCTTAACAGAATAATACTCATCATCATCTTGGCTAACTTTGGAGGATTTAATCTTTCCAAACAACCCTGTCTGGTGCCCTATTCTCTCCACGTTGCCCAACAACTGAGTTCAAGGGCAGCCCACCCATCGGCACAAGTGTTTTTTGATAATTTAGATTAGTGTTTCTCAGGGTGATCTAAAGATGGCAGAATTACTTGCAGCACCTGTTAAAAGTGGAGATCCCTGGGCCTCAGCCCAAATCTTCCAAATCAGGAGTTTCAGGTATGGGGCTCATGAATCTGCATTTTAAATAGCACTCCGGGGGATTCGCACCCTAAACACTGCCTTAGAGTTTAAACACCTGCCAGTTTCCAAGCCCCATGTCTGGTGGACCAGGGTGGGTCGGTTTCTGTTTGAGATGGGTGTTGGCCTTTGATATTTTTATTACTGATGAAAAGCCATGATTCATAAGCTGCTGGTGGCCAGCTGTCAGCTTGGAAAGGAGTCAGAGGCCACTGAGAACAGAATTTCCTATCTTTTCAACCTATCTATAAAATGCCTACCTGAGCAGACACTGTTTAAAGACCATTAAAATAGCAGACACAGAATCACCCAGTCCCTAGAACTTTATAGACATATTTACTCAAACTCAAGTGCTTGCAAAGAGTAAATAAACGGGAAGCAAAATGAGTAAGCATCCCTAGAAATACGAACTGAAAGTAAACAGCCCTGTTCACTAAAATAAACAAGACAAATCCAGCGAGGATTAAATGACCTCTAGTCAGGTTGAGAGCCAGAAATGCCCCATCTTGGCTCCCGGAGGAAGGCGAGGGCCTGTGCCTGCCACCTGGAGGGGGTGCATCAGAAGCTGCATTCCTTGGGGGCTCAGAGCCGGGCCTGCAAGGGCAGACATTACCCTTGGGTGGTAGGAGTGCACCCCAGGCCCCCCTGGCATCCTGCCACAGGGCCTGAAAACCCTCATGTTTAAAGATTAAGAAGTGCGTCCTAAAAGTCTTCTGAAAAAGTCCAGGTTTTCTAGAGGCATATTACCCCAAGTTAATTTTTTTTTTTTTTTTTTTGAGATGGAGTCTTGCTCTGTCGCCCAGGCTGGAGCACAGTGGTGCAATCTTGGCTCACTGCAACCTCCACCTCCTGGGTTCAAGCAATTCTCCTGCCTCATCCTCCCAAGTAGCTAGGATTACAGGCATGTACCACCACACCCAGCTCATTTTTGTATTTTTAGTAGAGACAGGGTTTCACCATGTTGGCCAGACTGGCCTCGAACCCCTGACCTCAGGGGTGATCCACCCACCTTGGCCTCCCAGAGTGCTGGGATTACAGGTGTGAGCCACCGCGCCCGGCCCCAAGTTGCTATTATTTGCCATTTATTCACTAATTTAGTAAACGTTCATTGAGAACCTACTACATGTCAGGCCAGACACTAAAGATATCAAGATAAGTAGCGCAGAGACCTGCCCTTAAGTTGCTCACAGTTTAAAATGAGAGATAATATGAGCTCACAAGTACTGCCCACTTAACTATTTGAAGAACTCAGTGATGAGCACCCTACATGCATTATCCCATTTACTCATAACATTATGAGGTTATGATTATCTTCCTCCCGTTTACAGATGAGGAAGCTAAGGCTCTAAGTCTATGGTGTGATGGTAGACGTTTAACAGCTAGCTCTCTGGGCCAGGTGTGATGGCTCACAACTGTAATCCTAATACTTTGGGAGGCCAAGATGGGAGGACTGCTTGAGCCCAGGTGTTTGCCACCAGCGCGGGCAACATAGTGAAATTCCATCTAAAATCAAAAATTAAAAAAAAGAAAAGCATCCAGGCACAGTGGCTCACGCCTGTAATCCCAGCACTTTGGGAGGCAGAGGCGGATGAATCACTTGAGGTCAGGAGTTTAAGACCAGCCTGGCCAACATGGCAAAACCTTGTCTCTATTAAAAATACAAAAATTAGCCAGGCCTGGTGGCCGATGCCTGTAACCCTTGCTAATCTCCAATCTCATGACTTTAAAAAGCATCTGTACCCCGACAATTGTCAAATTTACATATTCCCCAGCCCAGATATCTCTTCTGAACTATATATAGTCTCACACATCCAATTGTTTTTGCACAGTGTCCGTGTGGGCCTAATAGGAATCTCCAGTGTAATGTCTTAATATGGACTCTTTGTTCCCCAAACCTATTCCACCCACATTCTTGATCATGTGGAGGCTACTTGGAAGGCTGAGGCACGAGAATCACTTGAACCCAGGAGGCAGAAGTTGCAGTGAGCCAAGATCACGCCACTGTACTCCAGCCTGGGCAACAGAGCGAAACTCTGTCTCAAAAAAACAAAACAAAACAAAAAACCAACTAGCTCTCCGGAAGAAAAAAAAATGCCCTGATTTGTAGTGTTTGCCAATCTCAGTAATGTAACTACTTGCAGGCCTGTCTCAAGCTTCCTGCCTGATGTCTCTGAATGTGGAACGGGAAAGAGACGGGGGTGGGAGGGGAGGGGGGCTGGCTTTGGCACAACAGGGCAAATACGACCCACAGCTAATAAATGCAGGAGCCAGGATGTGAGCCAGGTGTGTGGATCCTGAGCCTACGCTCATAACCACTTTGTTATACTGTCACTAACTATACAAGAGCATTGACATTCAAGGGGGATACATCTTAACACCTTTGTGAAGTGCCAGTTTTACAGTGTTCCATAAAACTTGCAAGGTTAGTAACCAGCACTTTCCTATACCTCTTTGTTTTCATCACTAACAGGAGCAGTTGGTTTTCCTTTGAGGGCCATTCTGAAAACCTTTTTATTTGGAAATAATTTTACCTTCCCAAGAGGTTGCAGAAATTGTACACGGAGGTCTGTGTGCCCTCCACTCAGTTTCCCCAGATGGTGACATCTTAGATAAGCACAGCACAGTATTACACTCAGGAAAGTGACATAGGTAAAATGTGTGTGCATAGGGTTCGATGCCATTTTTTTCTAGGTTTGCCAGATTTAGCAAATGAAAATACAGGAAGCTCAGTTAAATTTTGTTTTTAGTATAAGCATATCCCATGCAATATTTGGAACATACTTATACTGAAAAGATTATTCCTTATCTTTTTTCTCTTTTTTTGAGATGGAGTCTCGCTCTGTTGCCCAGGCTAGAGTGTAGTGGTACGATCTCAGCTCACTTCAACCTCCACCTCTCAAGTTCATGCGATTCTCCTGTCTCAGCCTCCCGAGTAGCTGGGATTACAGGTGCCCGCTACCATGCCCGGCTAATTTTTGTATTTTTAGTAGAGATGGGGTTTCACCATGTTGGTCAGGCTGGTCTCGAACTCCTGACCTCAAGTGATCCGCCTGCCTTGGCCTCCCAAAGTGCTGGGATTAGAGGCGTGAGCCACCACGCCCAGCCCTTGTTTATCTTAAATTCAAATTAAACTGGGCATTCTGTATTTCATTTGGCAACCCTAACTTTATCATGGTTAGAGTCATAACCACCATTATAATCAAGACATAGAACTATCCATCACCATCAAGATATTCCTGAGCTACTCCTTCATAGTCACACAAATCCCTCCCCAAATCCTCCTTAGCCCTGAGCAACCACTAATCTGTTCTCCATCTCTATAATTTTGTCATTTTTTCACTCAGCATAAGGCACCTGAGATCCATCCACAGTGTTGCATTTAGCAACCACTTGTCCCTTTTTATTGCTGAGTATTATCCCATGAGGGCCCTTTTTCACAAAGAACAATTATTTTTCAAAATTTATTTAATTCAGTAAGTGTTTATTGTATATCCACTACCTGCCAGGCACTGAGGATTGCAGCAGCAAAGTAAAATTGATTACACATCACAGGCCAACAGGTTACTTCCAGTTGACAGAGACCTCTTCCTGTGGATCCTAAGACAGGAGATGATACTGGCACTAGGAGGGGAGGATTGGCCTCCCTAAGCACTTCCCTCTGGAGATGCTAGGGAAGGCTTTGTGAAGGAGCTTGGGAGGCAGGGTTTGCTGATGGATCTGACATGGGGTGCAAGAGAAAGAGATGCACCAAGGCTAACGCCAAGAGTTACGACCTGAAACTGGAAGGACAAAGTTGCCATTTACTGAATGTATGGCAGATGCACCTGACAGCAATAACCGAAGCACACCCTGAGAATGACCCTGAATGGCAGATATACTTGATGTGTGTTTGGAGTTCTGAGCTAAGAAATCCTGGAGTGGGCAACCTAGAGATCCTCATCTATGAGGAACCTCTGAGCCCCCTTCCCATCCTATGGAAAAAGGGCCATACAGGGGATCGAGGTGCTTTGTTTTGGGTTAAATGAAGGTGCCAGGTGGAGGTTGTTAGGGAGCAGGTGTTGAGTGAAAATGCATGCTTTCTGCAGGTGACGGTGGTTCTACTGTCCAGCTCGCCACCACTGGACCATCTTGTATGTAAGTTCTCCTCAATAGACCCCATGTCGGCCAGGCCCAGTGGCTCACGCCTGTGATCCCAGCACTTTGGGAGGCCGAGGAGGGCAGATTGCTTGAGGTCAGGAGTTCGAGACCAGCCTGGCCAACATAGGGAAACCCTGTCTCTACTAAAAATACAAAAATTAGCTGGGCGTGGTGGTGCATGTCTGTAATCCTCAGGAGGCTGAGGCAGGAGAATCGCTTGAACCCAGGAAGTGGAGGTTGCAGTGAACCGAGATCGCACCATTGCACTCCAGCCTGGGCAACAGAGTGAGACTCCCTCTCAAAAAAAAAAAACAAACCCTGTCTCATTTGCTGGCTCTGGGTCTCTTCTTTGGCCTCTTGAGCCTGGGGCCTTCCTTATTGGACTGGACAGGGGTTCAGCACAACACTGAGATGGGAAGAATGTGGATGGAATAGGTTTGGGGAACAAGGAGTTCAGATTAAGACATATTACACTGGAGATTCCTATTAGGCACACACATGGAGACTGTGCAAAAACAATTGTATATATGAGAATATATATAGTTCAGAAGAGATATCTGGGCTAGGGATATGTAAATTTGACAATTGTCAGGGTATGGATACTATTTAAAGTCATGAGATTGGAGATTAGCAAGGGAGTGACGGTAGAGAGATTTCTAAGCACTGAGCCCTGAGGCCTTCCATTTAAAGACAGGAGATGAGGCCAGGCAAGGTGGCTCATGCCTGTAATCCCAGCAATTTGGGAGCCCCAGGTAAGAGTATTGCTTGAGGTCAGAGTTGGAGACCAGCCTGGCCAACATAGTGAGACCTCATCTCTATTTTAAAAACATGAATATAATAAAATAATAATAACATTAAAGATGGGAGATGAGCAGGAGCCAGAAGAGACCCAAAGGAGTGGTGGTGAGGGTAGTAAGTGTCTGGGAGGCCAAGTGAAGAGAGTGTCCCCAGGTGAGCAAGCGGCTATGTCAAATAGGACCCATGGGTCAAGGACAATGAGGACTGAAAATCGACCTTGGGTTCAGCATCGTGGAGGTTGTTTTTGACCTTGACAAGAAAAGTTGTGGTGGAATGATAGCAGTAAAACCTCATTCTAGAGGGTTTACAAGAGAATGGGAGAAGAGGAATTGGGAAAACATAAGACTAGATAGCTCTTTTTAAAAGAGGAGATTTACATAAAGAGGAGAAGGAAAATGAGGCCACTGCTGGAGGGAGACTGGGGGTTAAGGGAGGATTATTTTTTCTTGGGAGAAATTATAGCACATGTATATGCTAATCAGCTTGACCCACCAGAACTGTGGAGATTGATAATGCAGGAGAAAGGGAAGAACAGTTGACATGGTGCCCTTACGTAAGCAAGAGGGGTGGAATCTTGTGCACAAGTGGAGAGGGTGGCCTTGGATAGGAGCACAGATGGTCCCCACAGAAACGAGGACAGCAGAATATGGAGCTCAGATCCTGGTAGGAGCCTAGGCGTGGCAGCTTAAAACTTGCGGAAATTCTCTTTTGAAGGCTTCTGTTTTCACAGTAAAATGGGAACCATGGTCCTCAGCTGAGAGTGGGGATGGAGGAGGACACTGGATGAAACTGTCCTCCAGGAGAGCAAAGCAGCAAATGGCCCAGGAGATGCAATAGGACCTCTGGGCAGTACAAAGAACACACCTAGGTTAGTGGTTGAATTTAAAGCAAGCTTGTCTGGCTGGATGTGGTGGCTCACACCTGTAATCCCAGCACTTTGGGAGGCCAGGGCAGATGGATCACTTGAGGTCAGGAGTTCGAGACCAGCCTGGCCAATATGGTGAAACCCTGTCTCTACTAAAAATACAGAAATTAGCCAGGCATGGTGGCTCATGCTTGTAATCACAGCTACTTGAGAGGCTGAGGCAGAAGAATCGCTTGAACCCAGGAGGCAGAGGTTGCGGTGAGTTGAGATCATGCCACTGCACTCTAGCCTGGGCAACAGAGCGAGACTCTGTCTCAAAAAAACTAAAAAAAAAAAAAAAAAAAGCAAGCTTGTCCAACCCACTGCCTATGGACCGCGTGCAGCCCAGGACAGCTTTGAATGCAGCCCAATGCATATGTGTAAACTTTCTTAAAACATTATGAGATTTTTTTTGAAATGTTTTTAGCTCATCAGTTATTGTTAGTGTTCGTGTATTTTATTTGTGGCCCAAGACTATTCCACTTCTTCCAATGTGACCCAGGGAAGCCAAAAGACTGGACACCCCTGGTTTAAAGTGAGACCAGGCAGCACGGCTTGGATGTTTCTCCAGCCACACAGGTTGGAGCAGGGGAGGAGCCGGTTGCAGTCAGGGTTGGGGTTTTGCCAGGCAAGTCCGCAAATCTAGAGCAGGCACTTGAAGGTGTGTGCAAGGGAGTGAGCACAACAGTGGAATGTATGGCTCATCCTAGGTAGGAGAGACATGAAGACAGGAGTGAGGAATAGGGAAAGGTAGGATCAATAGTTTGTAGTTCTAGGCTGGGCACAGTGGTTCACACGTGTAATCCCAGCACTTTGGGAGGCCAAGGTGGGCAGATCACCTGAGGTCAGGAGTTCAAGACCAGCCTGGCCAACATGGTGAAACCCTGTCTCTACTAAAAATACCAAAAAATTAGCCAGGCGTGGTGATGCGTGCTTGTAATCCCAGCTATTCAGGAGGCTGAGGCAGGAGAATCACTGGAACCCAGGAAATGAAGGTTGCAGTAAGCCAAAATAACACCACTGCACTCCAGCCTGGGCAACAGAGTGAGACCCCGTCTCAAAAAAAAAAAATTAACTGGGTGTGATGGCGGGCACCTATAAACCCAGCTACATGGGAGGCTGAGGCAGGAGAATCACTTGAACCCAGGAGGCGGAGATTGCAGTGAGCTGAGATGGTGCCACTGCACTCTAGCTTGGGCAACAGAGCTAGCCTCCATCTCAAAAAAAAAAAGACGTATGTATCTTATCAACTCACACTGAAGTGTATGTAACTGACTGCTATGTTCACGCAGAAGTATTTGCACTTTAATATGTGTTAAACCAAAACAATGAATGAATAATGGTAGCATTGTAAACATCAGCTAAGATCTGCCCGGGAAGATTTCTTCAGAAGGCCAAGGGCAAGAACGATTCTCAGAAACTTTTTCTTTCTTGATCCCTAGTCATCCTATGACTTTCCTACCTGAACTCCAAATCTATTACCATTCCCTTACCCAGAGGTGACCATTATCCTTCCAAACCTGTTTCTATCCATTTACATATGTATTTATATAACATCTAGAAATATAAATTTAGCTCACTGAGTTTCATCTAAATGCCCTCACCTTACATTCTAGAAATTGCTTTTTTTTCACTCAACAGTATATTTGGAATTCTTTTCTGTAACAATTCCTAAAGACTGACCTCCTTTTTTTTTTTTTTAATTAACTGCTACACAGCACTTTAAAATACTGTGTCTCAAGCATTCAAATCATCTAGGAATCTTGTTAACATGCAGATGCTGATTCTATAACTCTAGGGTAAGCCCTGAGGTTCTGCATTTCTAAAAAGCTCCCAGATGTTATTGATGTTACTGGTCAAGAGATCACACATTTAGTAGCAAAGATGTACAGTACAGGTGGAATAGTGTGCTGGGGCCAACTTAGACAAGCTCATGAGAACTGATTGTCAAATTTCCAGGAATTTGGTGAGCTTGTTGTTAAACACAGCAATCATTTAAAAAAACTAAATTATATACACTTACAATTAAATAGATTATATTACAGATAATAAAAACCAAAAATCCATCACTTTTCCAAACATTTTACTGCCTTCTTAAATCTATGCTGTTGATGTTATTTCTATCTATTGTGTCTGCATGGTGGAAATCTACATAATGGCATGCTTCCGCACAGCTCTTCCCAACTCCATTCAGTGACACCATCTCGACAGCTTGAAATCGGCCATGGGGAACATTTACACCACAGAAATTTGGGTATAAAGGTCTTCTGGGGTGAGCAGGTCTATGTAAACATACCCCCAAAGTTCAGGGAAGCTGAAAAGCCAAAGAAAGAGGCTGACATATCCAGGCTCTCAGAAAGAAACATTTCATAAGGACTTACGAATAGAGGCCATAGTTTCAGAGATGAAATGGTGGATTACCCTGCAAACCCAGGGCTTACATACCATAGGGAAAGAATGTGTCGAACAATTGAAGTTGACCCCCCAGGCAAAGTCATGAATGCTATGTGAATCTGCCTAAGCGCAGGATTTATGGTAATAGTAGGTAAAGTAGAAAACGTAGAGTCATTCCTGGAACAGAGGTTGTTGAAAAGTCAACATGGCAGATTAGCTTCCCACATGGAGTTGCTTTAGCCTCCAGAAAATGCTTGCATTACCCCAAGCCTTCTCCAACACTTGATATTACCCATCTTTTCCATTTTTGTTAATCTGCTAAGTAAAACAAAAAAGTTATCTCATTTTTATTTTGTATTTATTTATTTATTTTTTTTTTTGAGATGGAGTCTCGTGCTTGTCACCTAGGCTGGAATGCAACAGCACAATCTCAGCTCACTGCAACCTCCGCCTCCTGGGTTCAAGCAATTCTCCTGCCTCAGTCTCCTGAGTAGCTGGGATTACAAGTGCCCACCACCACGTCCAGCTAATTTTTTGTATTTTTAGTAGAGATGGGCTTTCACTATATTGGCCAGGCTAGTCTCAAACTCCTGACCTCGTGATCCACCCGCCTTTGCCTCCCAAAGTGCTGGGATTACAGGCATGAGCCACCACACCCAACCAGTATCTCATTTTTAACTTGCATTTGCCTGTTTAAAGTGAGATTAGGTGTCTCATATGTTCATGACTAGAAATTTAACAATATTCCTTGCTCTTGTAAATATAGCCTTTTTACTTTTTTTTTCTTTTTTACCCAAACCAAAAACGGTCAATAAGAACCTTTTTACTTTTATATTTTCTAGGTGATTATTGTACAAGAAAGTCAGTGTTTTTAAAATTAGGCTACCCTTCCTACCAGTTCTAATAACAGCTTGATCGTTTATTTTCTTGGGTATTCTAGGTAATCATATAATCTATAAATAATGACCAATTTTACTTTTCCGCGTATACAATTGTTAATTTTGTTTTGTGGTACTGGCTCTGACTACAGCTCCACATTGTCTAGCAGCAGTAATAGCTCATTAGTGTCTCATTTCTGATTTGAATAGGAACACTTCTGTATTTCCCCACTAATATTTGCTGTAGATTTCTTGTAGATGTCCTTTATCCTTTTCCTGGTTTCTTAGGGGATTTTTTTTTAATCAAGAATAGAGGTTCAATTTATCAAATGTTTACTTTCATTTTCTTTTCTTTTTTTTTTTTTTTTTTTTGAGACAGTCTTGCTCCATCACCCAGGCTAGAGTGCAACTGCGCAATCTCGGCTCACTGCAAGCTCCGCCTCCCGGATTCACACCATTCTCCTGCCTCAGCCTCTGGAGTAGCTGGGATTGCAGGCGCCCGCCACCACTCCCGGCTAATTTTTTTTTTTTTTTTTTTTGTATCTTTAGTAGAGACAGGGTTTCACCATGTTAGCCAGGATGGTCTCCATCTCCTGACCTCGTGATCCGCCCGCTGTGGCCTCCCAAAGTGCTGGGATTACAGGCGTCAGCCGCCGCTCCCGGCTCACTTTCTAAGTTACGCGTTTTGGTGATGTTTGAATCTCTTACTCAAGCATGTACTCTTTTCTGTGATCAGAAAGAACATTAAAGGTGGTTCCTTATTCAGGTTGTCTCCTTCCCTTATACATTGTAGCCTTGTTTCGGCCCTTTCGCTGTCCTCCTTGAATTTGTCCCCTCCCCAGGAGGTGGAGGACAAGAATGCTCTCTCCACGTCCTGCTCAGCATTGAGCTTTATACATAATGGTATTTATTTATTTATTTAGAGACAGAGTCTCACTCTGTCGCCCAGGCTGGAGTGCAGTGGCACGATCTCGGCTCACTGCAACCTCCGCCTCCCGGGTTCAAGGGATTCTCTTGCCTCAGCCTCCCAAGTAGCTGCTGGGATTACAGGCACGTGCCACTACGCCCGGCTGATTTTTGTATTTTTAGTGGAGACGGGGTTTCACCAGGTTGGCCAGACTGATCATGAACTTCTGACCTCAAGTGATCTACCCGCCTCGACCTCCCAAAGTGCTGGGATTACAGGCGTGAGCCACTGCGCCAGGCCCATAATAGTATTTCAACAAACGGTTAGGGAATGCCATGAATTTAAGCCAGCATCTAGTGGGTGAATTCTTGAAAACTCCCCTGCCATATCTACTAGTTTGAAGTGAGAGCTGCAGGACCTTTCCAGCCTCTCTCCATCCCACCCTGTCACTCCCCACCCCAGGTATATAAACGGCAGGTTGCTCCACAAACCTGGGATCTCTGGAATTTTGATTGGACCCCTGGTAGCTGGGCCCTGTTTTGGATCTAGAGGCCACTAAGAGTCCTGATCAGTTCCTGCAGCTAGGAAGGTGCATGGGGTTTAAACATGCTACTCACTACTCCTGACATGGGAATACTGGAACTGCCAATAATGTGGAATTTTTTTTTCTGTTGTTTTAACAAATGGAAAGGGCACAGATATCAGAGTCACATCCCAGATCCACCCAAACAGCTATGTGATCTTGGGCAAGTCAACTTCTGTGTCCCTTGTGGACCTCCCGTGTGACATAACACTTACCAAAGCGTACAGAAAAAGGTCCAGAAAAGATCCGAGAGAAGCCTGTAGGGTTGTTCCAGGCCTCTGCAATCAAACTGATGGAGTTCAAACCCCACCTGTGCCGTTTATTACCTCGACGGATCACCCGTCTCCGTATCTCAGCTTTCTTTGTGCATGCATAAACTGGGGACAGTAAGAGTACATAGTTGATAGGGCAGTTGTGAAGATTAAACGAGGTAACAGGCCAAGCTTTATCATAAAGCTAAAGCTCACCGCGAGCGCCCCATGGACATCTGCCTTATTGCTTTTATTGTCACAAGGGCGGCTGTGGCGAGAGACAGCACTTTGTACCGTACCCGTCGGACCCGGTGAGCTGGAGGGGGCGAGCTTTTTATTGGCCTCGAGGCCCAGGGCACTGGGAGGCGGGCCGTCCGCGGCTGTCCTAGCACCTCCGCGGCAGCAGAGGGCCCTGGCGGCGGCTGCGGGTCGCGCGGCGGGGGTGACGGGGGTGCGGGGCGGGGCCTAACGAGCAGCCCCAGCAGGGGCGAAGACGAGGGCGGGGCGGAGGCGGAGGCGCGGCCTGGAGAGGGATGGGGCGGAAGCGGGGCGGGCGGTGCAGCCTGGCGAGGGGCGGGGCGGACGAGGAAGCGTGACGAGGGGCGGGGCGGGCGTGCAGGCCTGACGAAGGGCGGGGCGGAGCAAGGGCGGGGGCAGGGCGAGTGGTGGGGTAAAGAGGGCCGGAGCGGATGGGGGAAACCTGGTGAGGGGCGGGGCAAAGCGGGGAGGGCGGTGCAGCCTGGCGAGAGGCGGGGCGGACGAGGAAGCTTGACGAGGGGCGGGGCGGGCCGTGCAGCCTGGCGAGGTGCAGGGCGGGCGGTGCCGCCTGGCGAGGGGCGGGGCGGGCGCTGCGGCCAAGCTAGGGGCGGGGCAAGGCGGGTGGTGGGGCCCAGCGAGGGGCGGAGCGGACAGGGTAAGCCCGTCGAGGGGCGGGGCTGACCGAGGTGGGCGGGGCGGTCTGCCGAGGTGCGAGGAGAGGTGGGCGGGGAGGCCCGACATGGGGCGGGGCGGCCCGGCAAGGGGCGGGGCGGCCGGGGAAGCCTGATGAAGGCCTGCGCGCGCGGCGCGGCCTGAAGGGGCACGCGGGGGACCTGCAGGGCTAGTGAGGGGCGGGGCAGGCGGCGCGGTGGGGGCGGGCCGAGCCCAGAGGCCAGATGAGCGGACACAGCCCCACGCGCGGGGCCATGCAGGTAGGTGGCTCCCGACGGCCCCACTAGAATTTCGATCCCAGACCGAGTCCGGCGCCCTTCCGGGCCCAAGCTTAGCGCGGTGCTGCAGTGGGGCCGCCCGACCCAAAGCGAAACCGAAAGCTCCGCGGAGGGTGACCTGACGACTTTCCCGGGATTGGAAGGGGGAGTCCTGCGAGAGACTGGGTGGGTGGAGAGGAGTCAGGGTGCTCCTTGGGGTACAGGGCTTTGGCCCCGGGCTGGGTACGCGCACGTGATGCAGGCCACCTCAGAGTGTGGGGCCCGCTTGGGATCCCGGAGTTTGGGAGCAGAACAGGATTTCCTAGCTGGGCAGGGACATGGGGGTGGGACTTAGGCAGTCGAGCTAAAGTTCAGATTAAGGGGCGGGCCCGGCTCATGATCCTAGGCCGGCGGGCTGAAGCTTTCAACGGAGAGTTTCAGCCCTGGGTTTGGGTCTCTCGGTGGGGACGGGCGGAGGCAGAGGTCTGTGCCTTAGAGTGGTCACTTCTAGGGGTGGGGATGGGAGAATCCTCGGAACTTGGGTGAAAGATCAGGGGTCCCAGACCTTGTAAAAGTCTGAGCGCCCCCTCCCCTAGGTGGCCATAAACTGTAAGGCCCGCCAAGAGGCGGTGCAGACTGCGGCTAAGGAACTCCTCAAGTTCGTGAACCGGAGTCCCTCTCCTTTCCACGGTAAGTGGTGGCCAGGGCAAGGGAGGAGGGTGGAGGCTGATGGGCCCCTCACCAGCTTCCATCGCTGTGAGAGGGTGCTTTTCCTACAGCTGTGGCTGAGTGCCGCAACCGCCTTCTCCAGGCTGGCTTCAGTGAACTCAAGGAGACTGAGAAATGGAATATTAAGCCCGAGAGCAAGGTACTGGGGGTAGGGTGGGGGTGGAAAGGCAGGTCCCTAGGCTGGGTCTCAAAGCCCTGTGTGCCAGCTGGGTAATGCAACTCACGCCCCTGTCTTTCCTCCCTTTCTCCTCAGTACTTCATGACCAGGAACTCCTCCACCATCATAGCTTTTGCTGTAGGGGGCCAGTACGTTCCTGGCAATGGCTTCAGCCTCATCGGGGCCCACACGGACAGCCCCTGCCTCCGGGTAAGGAACTCGGACGGTGTTGGGGTGGGGGGAGATGTCAGAGGGAGTACAGCGCAAAAGGGAACTAGGAGGTACAAACTGGGGCCTCTATCCCCTGGAGTAAGGGAGACGGTAAACTTGTTGGCCCCTTCCTCCACACTTTGAGCCTTTCATGTGACACTAATATTCTGTGTTACTTATGAGTAGCCAAAGTCTCATCTCCACATTTCGTCATGAAGCCTTCTCTGACTTCTTCTCCATCTTTACACTCAGGTGAAACGTAGGTCTCGCCGCAGCCAGGTGGGCTTCCAGCAAGTCGGTGTGGAGACCTATGGTGGTGGGATCTGGAGCACCTGGTTTGACCGTGACCTGACTCTGGCTGGACGCGTCATTGTCAAGGTGGGAACCGAGGTTGGGGATGGCGGAGCCTCCTCAGAAGACTGACTGCCACACTCCTCAGGGTACCCGTGGGGAAGAGGGGTGGGGGCAGTCTGGTCAGAGGACCACCCTGCTTAGTCTGAGTGAAGTGAAGACTGACCACTGGGGTAGGAGGCACCCTGGGCTGACCTGGCCTGGCTGGCCGCAGTGCCCTACCTCAGGTCGGCTGGAGCAGCGGCTTGTGCACGTGGAGCGGCCCATTCTTCGCATCCCACACCTGGCCATCCATCTGCAGCGAAATATCAACGAGAACTTTGGGCCCAACACAGAGATGCACCTGTGAGACTGGGGCGGGGCTGCAGTGGCTGGGAGGGATAGAGAATGGTACCAGGTGATTATTACCTAATGGTAGCCACAGTCACATTTTACTCTTGGGACCCAGTTAATTTCTAAGGGTCCTCACAGCCTTGCCATTTGGGGAGTGGGCTGGGAATTGAAGGGCAGAGGCAGTTGCCCATCAGGAGGCACCTGAACTTATGGATGCCGCACTCAGCTGTGCCCTCCTCTCAATCCCCCCACAACCCACGTCTCCCCACAGAGTCCCCATTCTTGCCACAGCCATCCAGGAGGAGCTGGAGAAGGGGACTCCTGAGCCAGGGCCTCTCAATGCTGTGGTAAGAGAGTCCCCTGATCATGGAGAGGGCGGCAGAGTCCCCTGAGAAGTGGGAAGGAGAGGAGGAATGGACTCTTCCCAGCGTCTTTCTGCTCTGCAGGATGAGCGGCACCATTCGGTCCTCATGTCCCTGCTCTGTGCCCATCTGGGGCTGAGCCCCAAGGACATAGTGGAGATGGAGCTCTGCCTTGCAGACACCCAGCCTGCGGTGAGGACTGGCTGTAGGAACCTGTGGGTGGAGGGCCTCCAGGATCCTGACCACTCGTAGCCTGTCCTGCTGAAGCACTCGTCACCTCCACCAAGCCCTCAGTGACTCTCATCCGAGTTCTTCCCAGCAGACACATCCCCCACTGCTTCTAGGGCGGTGGTTCTCAAAAAGACAAGTTCCCCACCCCAGACCTGCCTACTAGGACTATCTGGGAATTGGCCCTTTTTACACATTCGCCAGGATTTTCTTCTACACATGGGCCCTGTCTGCTTTGACCCACACTGACATTGAACTGCTTAGGGAAAGAGGCCTGGATGTGGCCATCTGTTCTCTGCCTCCCAGTTGCTGATGGTCAGAGATTGCTAAATCTCTGGATGCTCTGTCCTGCTTGAACATGTACTAAGTTTCTGTTTTTTGGCTGGCTTCCTCTGTTTACTTCCTTGGCCTTTTTGGTAACAATTCAGCCCTTCCTTTTCTTGACCCACAGGAAGAGGTCAAGAGCGATTGGCCTCCACCCTTTTGTTCCTCAGCACCAGCCCAGCCCCCTTCTCCAATCTCTGCTGGGTCCTGCCTAGCAAGGAATCCCAGCACTTTGGGAGGCTGAGGCGGGGGGAATCACATGAGGTCAGGAGTTTGAGACTAGCCTGACCACCATGGTGAAACCCTGTCTAATAAAAATACAAAAATTAGCTGGGCCTGGTGGTGCATGCCTGTAATCCCAGCTACTCAGGAGGCTGAGGCACGAGAATCCTTTGAACCCGGGAGACGGAAGTTGCAGTGAGCCGAGATCGAGCCATTGCACTTCACGCTGGGCAACAAGAGCGAAACTTCATCTCAAAAAAAAGAAAAAACAAAATAGTGCCCTAAGCCAAGGGTCAGGGAGAGGTTGCGTAAGAAACCAAGGAGGCCCTTGGGAGCAAAAGAGAGGTGAGTGGGGGTGGAGGATTGAAGGTTGGACTGACTGTCTTATCTCTCTAGGTCTTGGGTGGTGCCTATGATGAGTTCATCTTTGCTCCTCGGCTGGACAATCTGCACAGCTGCTTCTGTGCCCTGCAGGTGAGGAGCCGGGGCACCCCAGGCAGCACATAACCACCAGCAGAGGTGGTATGTTTGGGGTCGGGGGAGCTGCCTAAAGCCCCAGCAGGTTGTGAGAGAGGGCCATTGTCTACCCACTCAGTCTGCTGGTGCTGGATGGACCAGGAGGGGGCCCTAAATGCTGCAGCCTCAGCATCGCCACCTTTGGTCTCTGCCCTTGCACTGTCAGGGGGTTGAGGCAAGAAGAAGGCTAAGAAGTTGTTTAGGGCACCATGGTCTCTTGTCCTAGCCTTGCTCCTGCTGCATTTCCTGAAGTTAACAACTTCTGCCTCAGGGAAAGGCCTTATCATCCACAAGGTAGTATCATCCACCTCCTTCTGCTTCCTACTCCACTCCCCAGGCTTAAGCCCCCAGCCTTCTCCCTGTTTCTTGGGATCTCAGTCAGGTAGCCTCTCTTCCTAGTCACCTTGATATTCCCCACCTTCTCTCCACACTAGTCAGTTCCCTTTCTTTCTCTCCTCTTGCCCTTGATCTCCCTCTGCCTTTTTCTGCCTCTCCTTCCCTGTAATACTGTGGCTGGAGATAGGCTTTGGGCTGTAATTGAGACCAGAGCTGGACCTGGGACCTGCATCTACTTCTGCAGGCAACCAGCCAGTCACGTCACCTTGATGGAGTCCATCACCTCTTTGAACCTTAGTCTTTTCCCTGAGGCCAATCAGTTTATGTGATGTGTGTAGTCTTTTGGCTTTCCAGGACTCTCAGCTCTTCCTCTCTGTCCTCCACATCTTCCTACTGCCTTTTGCATGGGAATGTAGAGAAGAACACCCAAAGGATGGTATCTCCTGTCCCAGTTGAAAAGGTTTCTGCCTAGCTATTGATTTGGCCAAAAAAAAAAAAAAAAAGAAAGAAAAAAAGAAAAAAAAAAAAGGTCCCCACCACACCCTAAAGTTTCTACCTATGTAGCTATTTATTTGGCAAAAAAAAAAACAAAAACAAAAACAAAAGAAAAAAAGGTCCCCACCACACCCTGTGCCAGGCAGTGCCCTAATTGATAAAAGTCATGGCCATGGAAGGCAGACAGGGGAATGTGCACACCCAAGGTGCTGGTGGATGGGGGAACGTGCACACCCAAGGTGCTGGTGGGCTGAGTTCCAGCAGAAGGAGGTTGGAGATGATGCTCTCATTTCCTTCCCTGAACCAGGCCTTGATAGATTCCTGTGCAGGCCCTGGCTCCCTGGCCACGGAGCCTCACGTGCGCATGATCACACTCTATGACAACGAAGAGGTACGTGGAGGGTTCTGGGGAGGGTCACCTCTGTGGAGTCTTCCACAGCCAACTTGTGCCAGGCATCCACCGTGAGCCAGGGCTCTTCTGGGGGCCCCAAAGACGGGAGATGCTGCGTGTGCCTCCTTAGCCCTTGGTGTCTCCTCTGACTCAATATAGATCTGCTTATTCAAGGGTGACCATCTCTCCTGTATCTTTCTTTGTGCCACATGGTGAACTTCTTCCTTTAGGACAGGGACTCTACCCAGTCCATCCTCGTAGTCCCAGGGCTCAGCACAGAGTAGGTCCTCATGATGCCTGCGTGTATGAGGCTGCAGTCTCAGCTGCATAACAGAGCTTGAACAGATAGTGCTCTCTCATGTAACAACCCAGGTCAGAGTTAGCAGTTTAGGAGGGGTCCCTGCTGTCCTGAACACATGACTTCTATTTCAGCATTCAGGGTGGCCATTCCAGCTCTGGCCATCATGTCTACACTGAGTTAGTAGGAAGGGAAGAGAGGGCAAAGGGGCAGTAGACACCCCCTGGCTTTAAGGGCATGATCCAGAAGTGACATTCATCACTGCTTACATTCCACAGAACTTAGCTGCAGGGGAGCCTGGAAATGTCATCTCTAGCTGGGTAGTTAAGTGCTTAGCTACAGCTTGGGTGTTCTGTTATAAAAGATATCATGGACAGTTAGCAGTCTCTGTCATACACATAAAAGAAAATTGACCAGTGTAGTGGGGCACCTGTGCTGAGCTCCAGATGTGAGGGTCACGAGAGGAGGAAGGGGAGCAGTGCAGGAAACCCACCAGTACTGTTAAGACTGCGAGTTAGTTTGGTCTCAGCCCACCGTCCGGTGTTCAGTGATGACCCCAGGTTAGGGGTATTGCTAAGAACAC
Organism: Hylobates moloch; assembly: GCF_009828535.3. Classification (NCBI taxonomy): domain Eukaryota; kingdom Metazoa; phylum Chordata; class Mammalia; order Primates; family Hylobatidae; genus Hylobates; species Hylobates moloch. Next base: position 22,501,766 of record NW_026652276.1, read on the forward strand.
CCAGTGACTCAGTGGGGTTTTGGGCCAGGTGGGCAGTGGGCCCCTCTCACTGGCTTCCAAGATCAGGCCCCTGAGCCCAGATTCCCAGAGTCAGGACTCTGCTGTCGCCAGGTGGGGTCTGAGAGTGCACAGGGAGCACAGTCACTTCTGACAGAGCTGGTGCTGCGGCGGATCTCAGCCTCGTGCCAGCACCCAACGGCCTTCGAGGAAGCCATACCCAAGTCCTTCATGATCAGCGCAGACATGGCCCATGCTGTGCATCCCAACTACCTGTGAGTCTCTAGTGCCAGTCACACAGTTTTCACATAGCTGGAGACCCAAGCATAACCTGCCTTGAGGCTCTGCCCTGGCCCCAGCCTCTTCCTTTCTCCCTTCTTCATTCTCTCGGGAGGTTCAGGGGGCACTTCCTTTTCCCTACTGCGAGACCAACTTGATCAGAGTCATGCAATGCCTAACCCAGGTGTGTGGAATAGTCTTTGTCTACAAACTTGTTTCCATCTAGTGCTAGAGGCTGCCCGGAACCCTGTGTGTGGAATGACTCTGAAGTCCCACTGGGCTGGGTGGGAAAGAGTGGTGATCTATTAGTGATGTCTGCCATGGGAGGGTGGTGAGTGTTGACAGGCCTGCTCCTGTTTGCTATGTCTGGCCCTTATCTGTCTCTTACAGGGACAAGCATGAGGAGAACCACCGGCCCTTATTCCACAAGGTGAGACGTGCCATTTCTCCCTAGGGACTTGGAGGTCTGGCTGTTCTGGGCCCCGACTCATTCCCTTTGGGCCTGTCATTACCTCTGCCTCACCTTGACAATCTCCCCAGGGCCCCGTGATCAAGGTGAACAGCAAGCAACGCTATGCCTCAAACGCAGTGTCAGAGGCCCTGATCCGAGAGGTGGCCAACAAAGTCAAGGTTCCCCTGCAGGTGAGGGTGGGCCCTGACTGGGAAGGTGTGATGGAGGGAGCTTGGTGGGGGCACAAACAGATGGGCCCCCCATGAACAGGGAACCTGGTAGATGGCCTTGAGTGGAGGGGGTCCCAGTAGAGTGAGAAAAGCAGGGATTTTGGATACAGCTGGATTCCATGCTGGCTCTGCTGCAGTGCTAGCTGTGTGACCTTGGACTAGTCTCCTAAACTTTCTGAATCTCAGTTTCCGCATCTGTAGAATAGGGGTGATAGTAATGCCTACTTTGCTGGATTTCTATGAAGACTGAAGGTACAGTGTGCTCCTGGCACATGGTAGGCCTGTCCTTCCCTGCAGCAACCCCACTTCCCCTCTGTCTCCTACACACTGGGGGCTTCCACAGGGAAAAAGTTCAGGGCTGGGGAGTATGGAACCACAGCTACTCATTTTCTCTCTTGCCTGAGAAATCAGCCATCTAGTCCTTTCTCCTGTGTGTGTGTGTGTGTGTGTGTGTGTGTGTGTACATATATATGTTGTATACATGTATGTATATAACACATGAAAGTATTGTGTATACACATATATACACATATATACTGTCATGCATTGCTTAACAACAGGGATACGTCCTGGGAAATGGCATCATTAGGCAGTTTTGTCGTTGTGTGAGCATCATGGAGTACACGTACACAAACCTAGACGGACAACCTGCTGCACACCCAGGCTGTGTGGTGTAGCCCATTGCTTCTAGGCTACAAACCTGTACAGCTTCTTACTGTGCTGAAAACTGTAGGTAATTGTAACAAAATGGTAAGTGTATCTAAACATAGAAAAGGTACAGAAGGCCAGGCGTGTTGGCTCACACCTGTAATCCCAGCACTTTGGGAGGCCAAGACAGTCAGATCACTTGAGGTCAGGAGTTCAAAACCAGCCTGGCCAACATGGTGAAACCCCATCCTACCAAAAAATACAAAAATTAGCCAGGCGTGGTGGTGCATGCCTGTAGTCCCAGCTACTTGGGAGGCCTTCCCTACTTGGGAAGATTCTCTGGAGCCCGGGAGGTGGAGGTTGCAGTGAGCCGAGATTGTGTCATTGCACTCCAGCCTGGGCGACAGAGTGAGACCCTGTCTCCAAAAAAAACCAAAAAAAAAAAAAAGAAAAGAAAAGAAAAAGAAAAAGAAAAGGTACAGGAAGCATATGGTATAAAAGATTTAAAATGGTCCACCTGTATAGGGCACTTAGGAATGGAGCTTATGGCACTCGAAGTTGCCCTTGGTGAGTGGTGAGTTAATGTGAAGGCCTAGGACATTACTGTACACTATTGCAGACTTTATCAATGCTGGACACTTAGGCTACACTACATTTATTTTGAAAATTGTATTTCTTCAACAATGAATTAGTTTACTGTAACTTTTTTACTTTATTTATTTATTTATTTTTGAGATGGAGTCTCTGTCACCCAGGCTGGAGTGCAGTGGCGCGATCTCGGCTCACTGCAACCTCTGCCTCCTAGGTTCAAGTGATTCTGCCTCAGCCTCCTGAGTAGCTGGGATTACAGGCACGCACCACCGCGCCTGGCTAATTTTTGTATTTTTAGTAGAGACGGGGTTTCACCATGTTGGTCAGGCTGGTCTCGAACTCTTGACCTTGTGATCTGCTCGCCTCGGCCTCCCAAAGTGTTGGGATTACAGGCGTGAGCCACTGTGCCTGGCCAACTTTTTTACTTTATAAAGTTCCATTTTTAAAATTTTTTGACTCCTTTGTAATAACACTTGGCTTAAAACACAAACACATAGTACAGCTATTCAAAAGTATTTTCTTTTTTGTATCCTTATTCTATAAGCTTTTGCTATTTTTAAAATTTTTTGTTATTTTTAAAATTTTTAAACTTTCTGGTTAAAAACCAAGACACAAACATACACATTAGCCTAGGCCTATACAGGGTCAGGATTATCAATGTCCCTGTCTTCCACCTCCATATCTTGTCTCACTGGAAGGTCTTCAGGGAGAGTGACATGCAGGGAGCTGCTATCTGCTGTGATAACAAGGCGCCCCTAAAGGACCTGCCTGAGGCTGTTTGACAGTTAACTTTTTTTTTTTTTAATAAGTAGGAGTACATTCTAAAATAACAGTAGGCTGGGCATCGTGGCTCACGCCTGTAATCCCAGCACTTTGGGAGGCCGAGGCGGGTGGATCACTTGAGGTCAGGAGTTCAGAACCAGCTGGCCAACATGGTGAAACCCTGTCTCTACTGAAAATACAAAAATTGTCTGGGCATGATGGTATGCGCCTGTAATCCCAGCTTCTCAGGAGGCTGAGACAGGAGAATTGCTTGAACCCACGAGGCAGAGGTTGCAGGGAGCCAAGATGGCGCCATTGCATTCTAGCCTGGGCAACAAGAGTGAAACTCCATCTCAAAATAAATAAATAACAATAGAAAGCATAATATAGTAAACACATAAACCATAACATAGTCATTTATTATCATTCTCAGGTATTGCATACTGTACGTAATTGCACATATTATGCTTTTATATGACTGGCAGTAGATTTATTTACACCGGCATTGCCACAAACAAGTGAGTCATGCATTGTGCCACAACATCGCAACAGCTGTGATGTCACTAGGCGACAGGAATTTTTCAGCTCCATTATAATCTTACAGGACCACTGTCATATGTAGTCTATCCTTGACTGAAATGTCACTATGTAGTACATGACTATCTATTTCTATATTTATCTATCTACCTGTCTATATCAGGGACTCAGGCATGGGTGGTCCAGTGACAATCATAGCAGGCGTAGAACCACAGCAGCCTGACTCCTAGCCCAGGGCTCTTTCTGCTGCAAGTGTTCACTCTTCGTTTCAGAAAGCTGAATTGTTCTGCCCCCAGGAAGCCTTCTCTGAGGACGTGATATTTGAGCTGAGACCTAACCACTGAGAAACAGGCAGCTATGGAAGGGTCCCAGCCAGAGGGCACAAGTAGAAAAGCCCCAAGGAGGCCAGGAATGAGCTCATCTTTTAGGAGGAGAGAAGGCAGGATGGTAGAGCCAGGATGAGAGCAGGAGGGGGTCGGGGAGAGGCCCAGCTCAGTGATGATACAGGAATACCTAGGCCATGGAAAGGCATTTCAATTTTATTCTAAGGCAGTGAGAAGACATTGGGAGATTTTTCTTTAATAACTTACAGCAGAAGTAGGACACATGTATTTTAGAAAATTAGAAAATACAGATAGAGATGAGAAAATAAAACACTAATCTGCAGAAATTTGGTATAGTCTTCCAGATTTTTTTTATGCATAAACTTCATATACGCTTTTTAAAAATGATATTATATTGGATATGTTTTCGTTGCCTCTTTTCACTCAGTCATCTTCACCTTCCTATTTGAGTTTTTTTTTTTAATTTTTTTTTAAAATTAGAAACAGGGTCTTGCTTTGTCTCCCAGGCTGGAGTGCAGTGGCATGATCATAGCTCACTGCATCCTCAAACTCCTGAGCTCAGATCTTCCTGCCTCAACCTCCCAAGTAGCTGGGACTACAGATGCATGCCACTATGCTGGCTAATTTTCTATTTTTAGTAAAAATGGGGTTCTTGCTATGTTGCCCAGGCTGGTCTTGAACTCCTGGCTTCAAGCAGTCCTCCCACCTTGGCCTCCCAAAGTGCTGGGATTACAGGCACGATCCACCATTCCCAACCCCATTTCAGGAAATTGTTGTTTCAGTAAACTTGTACCTCATCTAATGCACAGATCACTTTCCGTTTTCCCCAGTTATCCTCAAAATGTTTTTTTACAGGTATTTGACCCACCCTAGTATCCAACTCAGGACTGTAGGGACCAGCCCCACAGGGTCAGTGGGTCTCTCCCTGTGTGCGGCGACGAGAGAGTGTAGAAATAAAGACACAAGACAAAGAGATAAAAGAAAAGGCAACTGGGCCCGGGGGACCACTACCACCAATGCGCGGAGACCGGTAGTGGCCCTGAATGTCTGGCTTCGCTGTTATTTATTGTATACAAAGCAAAAGGGGCATGGTAAAGAATGTGAGTCTTCTCCAATGATAGGTAAGGTCACGTGGGTCATGTGTCCACTGCACAGGGGGCCCTTCCCTGCCCGGCAGCCGAGGTAGAGAGAGAAGACAAAGAGACAGCTTAACGCCATTATTTCTACATATCAGAGACTTTTAGTACTTTCACTAATTTACTACTGTTATCTAGAAAGCAGAGCCAGGTGTACAGGATGGAACATGAAGGTGGACTAAGAGCGTGACCACTAAAGCACAGCATCACAGGGAGACAGTTAGGCCTCCGGATAACTGCGGGAAAGCCCGACTGGTGTCAGGCCCTCCACAAGAGGTGGAGGAGCAGAGTCTTCTCTAAACTCCCCCGGGGAAAAGGTGACTCCCTTTCCCAGTCTGCTAAGTAGCGGGTGTTGTTTCTTGACACCTTTTGCTACCGCTAGACCACGGTCCACCTGGCAACGGGCATCTTCCCAGATGCTGGCGTCACCGCTAGACCAAGGAGCCCTCTGGTGGCCCTGTCCAGGCATAACAGAAGGCTCGCACTCCTGTCTTCTGGTCACACCTCACTATGTCCCCTTGGCTCCTATCTCTGTATGGCCTGGTTTTTCCTAGGTTATGATTATAGAGCAGGGATTATTATAATATTGGGATAAAGAGTAATTACTACCAACTAATGATTAATGATATTCATATATAATCATATCTAAGATCTATATCTGGTATGACTATACTTGTTTTATATTTTATTATACTGGAACAGCTCGTGTCTTCGGTCTCTTGCCTCGGCGCCTGGGTGGCTTGCCGCCCACAAGGACAATGCATTATATTTGGCTGATATGTTGCTTAAATGTATTCTAATGTAGCACAGTTCCCCCCACCCCTTTTTAAATAGCATTGGCTTATTCAAGAAACTTCTGGATATGTCTCCTTGCTGCCCCATGGTGTCATTTAGCTTGTCTGTAAGCCCCGTATTTCCTATCAACTGGAATTTCTAAAGACTTGATGGATTCAAGTTAAACTTTTTTTTTTTTTTCTTTGACAGAGTAAGAGTTTCACTCTGTCGCCCAGGCTGGAGTCTAATGGCATGATCTCGGCTCATTGCAACCTCCGCCTCCCTGGTTCAAGTGATCCTTCTGTCTCAGCCTCCAAAGTAGCTGGGATTACAAGTGTGCACCACGATGCCCAGCTAATTTTTGTATTTTTAGTAGAGACAGGGTTTCACCATATTGGCCAGACTGGTCTTGAACTCCTGACCTCAAGTGGTCCGCCCACCTCAGCCTCCCAAAGTGCTGGGATTACAGGTGTGAGCCACCGTGCCCAGCCTCAAGTTAAACATTTTGGGCTAGAAGACATGGCTGGTGTATTCATATGGCATCACACACATGATATCTGGGTGGGCCACCCTTAGCCTTGCAAAGATTGACCACTGGACCAGGAATGGCCTCTTATCCTTTCATTATATGGTGGTTTTCCCCCTATTGACCTGACAGTGACCCATACAAGTGATAAGTTCCCTATTAACCAGATACCTAATGGTTTTAACACTTACAGTAATCCTTGTCTAAATCAGTAATTTCATTAGAATTTACCGAAAAATGCCCGCTTCCCCTGAATTCTTTCAGTCTTCCATTCTTCTGTGAAGTGGAACTTCTTCCCTCCAATCAACTAGGGTTCTTTGGTTATCGTGGAATATCATTCCTATTGATTGGAAAGTAGGATAGATGCTAATTCTTTCCGTTATCCACTTTTCAAGGTGAAATGTCATCTCAAATAGTGACAAAGAAATATTTTTCCTTTTCCTTTTTTTTTTTTTTTTTTTTTTAGACAGGGTCTCGCTCTGTTGCCCAGGCTGGAATGCAGTGTCGCGATCGCAGCTCACTGCAACCTCCTCCCCCCAGGTTCAAGAGAGTCTCATGCCTCAGCCACCTGAGTAGCTGGGATTACAGGCGTGCACCACCATGCCCGGCTGTTTCTTGTATTTTTAATAGAGACAGGGTTTCACCATGTTGGCCAGGCTGGTCTCGAACTCCTGGAATCATGTGATCTGCACGCCTTGGCCTCCCAAAGTGCTGGGATTACAGGCATGAGCCAGCACACCTGGCCTGCTTTTCCCTTTCTGACTATCATAGAATCATGGAATTTCATTTATTCAGTGTCCTCTATAATTAGTATATTTTATTTGTGAATTGTCATGGCTTTGACCAGTGGGAGCCCCTTCAGCATAACTCCTGTACCCTTTGACTCTTGGAAGTCTCCTTGCTTTTTGGCACAACAAAAATTGCAGGCATGTCTTGTTCATTTCGCCCCCTAGACTTGGTAGTTTTTGGCGAGCAGTGGTATTAGAGACCATGGTCTGGCACTGCAAGTGTTCATTGTTCTTGGGGGAGGGGACGGTGCTTTGGGTCCATTTCCATGGACATAGCAAGAAAAAAGTACATATTTTAAAAATCATGAAGCCAGGTGCGGTAGCTCAGGCCTGTAATCCCAGCACTTTGAGAGGTAGTGGATCACTTGAGGTCAGGAGTTCGAGAACAGCCTGGCCAATATGGCGAAATCCCGTCTCTACTGAAAATACAATAATTAGCTGGACGTGGTGGTGCATGCCTGTAATCCCAGCTTTTTGGGAGGCTGAGACAGGAGAATCGCTTGAACCCAGGAGGCAGAGGTTGCAGTGAGCTGAGATCGTGCCGCTGCACTCCAGCCTGGGCATCGCAGGGAGACTCCATCTCAAAATAAATAAATAAAATAAAATAAAAATTTTTAAATAAAAATCATGAGTTAATACTGTAATTCTTATTCATAAAATTATTCTTATTTAAATAGTTACTACCTATTTGATTTTGTAATTCTGTTTTCTCTTACACTGAAAACCTTGATATCTGGCATTATATTTTCATTTTCTTATTATTTTACCACAATATAAATAAAATCATCTCAAAATGTCAGTAGCAATATTTTTAAAGACATTAATACCACTGAGTGATTTTTTTCTGTGAGTATGGATATTAAGCAAGAGGGTGACAAGGATGGATACTTTTAAAAATCCCCCTTCCTGCTGCGTGAAGAATGGATTGGAACTAGGGTGGTGGCAATGCAGATAGAATGGGACCAATTCCGAATATATTGTCCTTTGGGGTCTGCCATTTAGCACTGGCTTTGATTTTATGCTCCAAATGGACCATCTCCCAGGCCGCTTCCCTCCCTGCAGTTCTAAGATGGCGTCCTCCTTGGCTCTGATAAGCACACACTGCATGTTGCTCATGGGTCTCCTGCTCTCCCTAGGATCTCATGGTCCGGAATGACACCCCCTGTGGAACCACCATTGGACCTATCTTGGCTTCTCGGCTGGGGCTGCGGGTGCTGGATTTAGGCAGCCCCCAACTGGCCATGCACTCTATCCGGGAGATGGCCTGCACCACAGGAGTCCTCCAGACCCTCACCCTCTTCAAGGTAACACCCACCCGAGACCCTCTCCATGGCAGCTGGGATCCTTCCCCTCTAGTGCCTGGATTGGTTGCTGGGACAACATCGCCATCACAAAGTGACTGGCCTGAGTAATGGGGGCTAGTTGTCATGCTGGGGCCATGTAGGAAAACAAGGGTCCTGGCCAACCGCTGTGGCTCATGCTGTAATGCCAACACTTTGGGAGGTGGGAGGATTGCTTGAGGGCAGGAGTTTGAGACCAGCCTGAGCAACATGGCAAGTCCATGTCTCTACAAAAGAGAAAAAAGAGATAAAACAAGGGTCCTTATTCTTCTCAAGGCTCAGGGGCCCTGACCCAAAGAAATGGAAAATGAGGGGATGGGAAGAGAGGATCAGGGCTGGGAAGACTGGGGTGGCTGTCAAGAACAGATGAAACCTCGGTGCTTCTCTTGCTGGAACTTGTGTTGGTGGGAGGTGGGTGGCAGGACATCTCCATCTGGTCACTCACTAATTCCAAATTCCATGTTGCCTCCCATTATAGGGCTTCTTTGAGCTGTTCCCTTCTCTAAGCCATAATCTCTTAGTGGATTGAGCCCTCTTGGAAAGACTTCTCTGCCATCCCTTTGCACCTGAGAGGGGAAGTTCTCAGCTGAGCTGAAGCTGGATTATTAAAGTGGATTTTCACTCAGACTCTCCGTGCTATGCTTATTTGGAGATCAGAGGAGTGGGAGTTGAGCCTGGCTTGAACCTTTGGAACCAGAACAGTTGGGGAGCAGGTGAAGGAGGCCACACTCCTGGGAGCTGATGGTTTTAAATCTGGTTTTAAATCTCTTCTCTGTCTCAAGTCCATGCCTGAAGTGGGTGATGGGTGGGCTGGATCCTCAAGCGGAAGGTCACTTCTCCCACCCCTAGTCCTCCACCTGGGAAATGGCCTCAGTGGTCTTCCCTCTTTCCATCCCCAGAATGGGTGTCCCGCTCTGCCTTCAGATATCCTGTTCTGCACTGGGCCACCTTCAGAGCTGCTCTGGGCAGACAAAGCTGTTTCCCACCCTCCCCAAATCCCTTCCCAGCCCCTCTCAGGAGCTGCAAAGAGAAGGGCATAGTCTATACCTTATCACCCTTCATCATCCACTTCTCAGTAGTCCCTGGTATTACTTGATTGTGAACATATTATCAGGAAAAAAGATTATCACAGAAAAAATTGGAAAAGTCAAAGTCTGACTGGGTGCAGTGGCTCACACCTGTATTCCCAGCATTTTGGGAGGCCAAGGCAGGTGGATCGCTTGAGGTCAGAGTTCAAGACCAGCCTTGCCAACATGGTGAAACCCGTCTGTACTAAAAAAAAAAAATACAAAAAAATTAGCCAGGCATGGTGGCACACACCTGTAATCTCAGCTACTCAGGAGACTGAGGCAGGAGAATAGCTTGAACCAAGGAGGCGTAGGTTGCAGTGAGCTGAGATGGTGCCACCGCACTCCAGCCTGGGCAACAGATCAAGACTCTGCCTCAAAGAAAAAAGGCCAGGCGTGATGGCTCATGCCTGTAGTCCCAGCACTTTAGGAGGCTGAGGCGGGCGGATCACCTGAGGTCGGGAGTTCAAGACCAGCCTGACCAACATGGAGAAACCCTGTCTCTACTAAAAATACAAAATTAGCCGGGCGTGGTGGCACATGCCTGTAATCTCAGCTACTCGGAAGGCTGAGGCAGGAGAATCTCTTGAACCCAAGAGGCAGAGGTTGTGGTGAGCCAAGATTGTGCCATTGCACTCTAGCCTGGGCAACAAGAGTGAAATTCTGTCTCAAAAAAAAAAAAAAAAAGAAAAAGAAAAAGTCAAAGCCTGCTTATAAACCAACCTCCTTCCTTCCACTAAAATAATTGTGCAAACTGGTGTCCTTCCAATCTTTTTGATACCTATGTAAAAGCTTATTTCTATATAAATATTCCACTTCAGCTTTCTAAAAAAACTTAATATAATATAGAGTTATTTCTATATCAATACATATAAATTTAATTTAGCAATGGCAAAAAGTTAGAATTCATCTAAAGATTTCTCAGTAAAGGCAAGGCCAAATACACTATGAAACGTCCATTATAGGTAGCTATAGAGAAAAAGGTAAATTGTATATTGTATGTACTAACATGAAGAGATTACAAAGACATTGTTGAGTAGAAAAGGCAGGTTGCAGAACTGGACACAGGATAAGGAATTTGTGCAAAACCCATGTACCTTCAAAACATTATTATATGGCCAGGCACGGTGGCTTACACCTGTAATCCTAGCACTTTGGGAGGCCGAGGTGGGCAGATCACTTGAGGTCAGGAGTTCAAAACCAGCCTGGCCAACATGGTGAAAACCTGTCTCTACTAAAAATACAAAAAAAGTAGCCATGTGTGGTGGTGGGTGCCTGTAATCCCAGCTACTTGGGAGGCTGAGGCAGGAGAATAGCTTGAGCCGGGGAGGCAGAGGTTGCAGTGAGCCGAGATTGCGCCACTGCACTCCAGCCTGGGCGACAGAGCCAGACTCCATCTCAAAGAAAAAAATCATATATTTTTATGTGTATATAAATATGCACGTAGATGTATACATGTATAGAAAAAGCCTGGAAAAATGCACATCAAACTTTTACAGTGATTTTCTGGGTTAGGAGTGACAAAAGGGCCTTACCCTTTTTGTAATGGTTTCCTTTTGTATAACAATGTACCATGGATTACTTATGTAAAAAATTTTACCCTTGCACTATATTTACTCTTAAAATTGGCATACAGTATTTTATTGTATAGATGGTCATTATTTATTCAGTCTGTTAATAATGGTCATTTAATTTTTTCTCCAGTTGACAACGCTAAATAACACTGAGATAAATGTACATATATCATTGTATATTTGCCTTAGTTTTTCCCATGGGATAAATTCTAGAAAATGCCAACTGAACTATAGTGACAGCAGACCAGTGGTTGCTTGAATGTCAAGGATTGAGAGAGAATTTGGTTGCAAAAGGGTGCAAGAAAACTTTAAGAGGGTGATAGAAATGTTACCCCAGAGGTGGAAGAAAATCCACATATAAATGGACCTGTGCAGTTCAAATCCATCCACTTACATGTGGATTTTTCCCAATAAAAGTTATACCGGTCAGGTGCGGTGGCTCACACCTGTAATCCCAGCGCTTTGGGAGGCTGAGGTGGGCGGATCAAGAGGTCAGGAATTCGAGACCAGCCTGACCAACATGGTGAAACCCCATCTCTACTAAAAATACAAAATTTAGCCGGTTGTGGTGGTGGTGGGCGTCTGTAATTCCAGCTACTCGGGAGGCTGAGGCAAGAGAATTGCTTGAACCTGGGAGGTGGGGGTTGCAGTGAGCAGAGATCACACCACTGCACTCCAGCCTGGGCAACAGAGCAAGACTCCATCTTGGAAAAAAAAAAAGTTATATCAAGTATGCCTGGCTCTCCTGAACCCCCACCCCCGCTACCCCCTATTCTACCTCCTCTGCCTCTTCTCCCACTATTGCCCCAACCAACCCCTCTCTTCCTCCTCCTTGGCCTACTCAACGTGATGACAAAGATGAAGACTTTATGATGATCCACTTCCACTTAATGAATAGTAAATACATTCTCTCCCAGCTCCCCCCCTCCTTTTTTTTTAGACAGTGTCTTGCTCTGTTGCCCAGGCTGGAGTGCAGTAGCAAGATCTTGGCTCAGTGCAACCTTCACCTCCCAGGCTCAAGCGATCCTCCCACTCAGCCTCCTGAATAGCTGGGACTACAGGTGCCCACCACCATACCCAGCTAATTTTTTAATTTTTTATAGAGACAGGGTCTCACTACATTTCCCAGGATGGTCTTGAACTCCTGGCCTAAGCATTCCTTCTGTCTCAGCATCCCACAGTTCTGGGATTACAGGCATAACATTTTCTTTTCTCTAGCTTATTTTGTTCTAAGAATACAGTGTATAATACATAGAATATACTTCATATGTGGTAATCTGTTTATGTCATCAGTAAAGCTTCTGGTCAACAGTAATTAAGTTTACAGGGAGTTAAAAGTTATACATGAAGGCTGGGCGTGGTGGCTTATACCTGTAATCCCAGCACTTTGGGAGGCCGAGGTGGGCGGGTCACCTGAGGTTTGGAGTTCGAGACCAGCCTGACCAACATGGAGGAACCCCGTCTCTACTAAAAATACAGAATTAGCCGGGCATGGTGGCACATGCCTGTAATCCCAGCTACTCGGGAGGCTGAGGCAGGAGAATCACTTGAATCCAGGAGGCAGAGGTTGTGGTGAGACAAGATTGTGCCATTGCCCTGCAGCCCGGGCAACAAGAGCAAAACTCCATCTCAAAAGAAATTATACACTTAAAGTGTAAAATTCTACGAATTTTGACAGATATGCCATATACACCTAGGAAACCACCACCACAATCAAGATACAGAACATTTCCATCATCCTCTTGTACCCCTTTGCAATCAATCAATCTCTCTCTCCACTCCTGATGTCCAAGCAACCATTGATCTGCTTTCTGTCACTATAGATTAGTTTACCTTTTTTAGAATTTTCTTTTGTTTTTTTTTTGAGACAGAATCTCATTCTGCCACCCAGGCTGGAGTGCAGTGATGCCATCTTGGCTCACTGCAACCTCTGCCTCCCGGGTTCAAGCCATTCTCCTGCCTCAGCCTCCCGAGTAGCGTGGATTACAGGCGAGCGTCACCATGCCCAGCTAATTTTTTTTTTTTTTTGTATTTTTATTAGAGGCGGGGTTTCATCATGTTTGCCAGGCTGGTCTCAAACTCCTGACCTCAGGTGATCTGCCTGCCTCAGCCTCCCAAAGTGCTGGGATTATAGGCATGAGCCACCATGCCCAGCCCCTTTTATCTTCTCTTCCTCTTTCTCCTTTTTTTTTCCTCCTCCTCCTCCTTCTTTCTCTTGTATTTGTCCATTCTCCTTTTTCCTTAACTTAGTCTATTCTGTGTATTTTCTAAGTACCAGGATTCTTATTTGTTTGTTAATGCTAAGTTTGGTGGTGGTAAACCCTGCATGCTGTAGTATGACAGTTACTAGACTTTCACTGAGTGGTGGCTGTCCTTTGTAGGCCAGGGTTCACAGTAGGGAATGCTACCAGAGAACTGAGCTCCCTGGTGTTAATGGTGCTAGTAGGACTTCAGAGTAACAGTGGCCAGGTGGCAACCCTTTGCCATCAGAGTTTGTGGTGTTTTCTGTCTCCTAGTTATGCTATAAGCATGGATTGTGTGTGTGTGTGTGTGTGTGTGTGTGTGTGTGTGTGTGTGTGTATGTGTTGTTTGTTTGTTTCTTTTGAGACATGTCTTGGTCTGTTGCCCAGGTTGGAGTGCAGTGATGCAATCTTGACTCACTGCACCCTCAAATTCCCAGGCTCAAGTGATCCTCCTGCCTCAGTCCCCCTGAGCAGCTGGGACTACACGCATGCGCCCCCACGTCCAGCTAATTTTTTTTAGTTTTTAGTAGAGACACGGTCTCACTATGTTGCCCAGACTGGTCTTAAACTCCTGGACTCAACCAATTCCCCCCACCTTGGCCTCGTATTACAGGTGTGAGGCACCATGCCCAGCAATTATGTGTATTCTTCCCCTTCTTTCTCTCTTTATTGACAAAATGATTTTAGGAGCGTATCTAGAAAGGCTGGACTTATGCAGCTGCCGTTATCCTATGGGGACTGCAAATGTTACTTGTTAATGCGATAAAATGTTGAAGGGGTTTGTAGAAGACGTTGCTGGCAACTTACCTGTATCCGTCACTTGTACCATTTAAGTGTACACAGTACCGTTTTCAGCTGCCAGCATCTGCACTTCTCGCCTGAGGGCTTTCTTTTGCTGCTTGACTACAGTTTTCCACTCCCATAGCAGTTGGAAGTGCTGGGGAATTCAAGCACCATCCCAGAGCAGCTCTAAACAATAACTAGCAAGACTTTGTGTCTGAATACCACAGCTCCCTCCCATCTGGGGTGAGAGAACTCTGAGGCGTGTAGTTTACACTGGCTCCCAGAGTCCCCCCAGCAGAATTCTGCTCCAGAGTTAAGCCTGATAACACATGCCTCTATTGGCCACCTTCCCTTCCTTGTCTCACTTTCCCACTCCCCAACCAATGTTTTCCTTCACCTCCCAGTAAATTCCTGTACACAGATCCTTGTCTCCAGGTCTGCTTCTGGGAAAACTGAAACTAAGTTAGAATTCTTCTGAGATTTTTAGATAAGGATGTCTGCTATTCTATTACGATTCAGCATTGTACTCTAGGTCTTTAGCTATGTACTAAAACAAGAAAAGGAATAAAAGAAAGGTGGAAAGGGAGGAATAAAACTTTCTTTTTGTATTATTTGTTATGTAGAAAATCCAAAAGTTATACTATTTGAATTAATAAGAAAGTTATTTATTTATTTATTTATTTATTTATTTATTTAAAGACCGAGACTCGCTCTGTCACCCAGGCTGGAGTGCAGTGGTGTGATCTTGGTTCACTTCAACCTCTGCCTCCAAGATTCAAGTCATTCTCCTGCTTCAGTCTCCCGAGTAGCTGGGACTACAGGCACACGCCACCACGCCTGGCTAATTTTTGTATTTTTAGTAGAGACAGGGTTTCACTGTGCTGGCCAGGATGGTCCTGATCTCATGGCCTTGTGATCGGACTGCCTCGGCCTTCCAAAGTGCTGGGATTACAGGTGTGAGCCACTGCACCCGGCTGTAATAAGAGAGTTTATCAATACAGCTGGCTGAAAAATCAACATACAAATATCAATTTTATTTCTACATACCATTAAAAAATGGGTAGAAAACGAAATTTTTAAAAGGTTTACTTCTACAAGCATAAAAATCAAGTACCTGTCAATAAATATAAAGTTATGCAAGATCTTTACAGAGAAAATGTGTGTGTGTGTGTGTGTGTGTGTGTGTGTGTGTGTGTGTGTGTGTGTGTTTTGAGACAGAGTCTCACTCTGTCACCCAGGCTGGAGTGCAATGGTGTGATCTTGGCTAACTGCAACCCTCGCCTCCAGGTTCAACTGATTCTCCTGCCTCAGCCTTCCAAATAGCTGGGATTACAGGCATGTGCCACCATGCCCGGCTAATTTTGTATTTTTAGTAGAGATGGGATTTCACCATATTGGTCAGGCTGGTCTTGAACTCCTGACCTCAGGTGATCCGCCCGCCTCAGCCTCACGAAGTGATGGGATTACAGATGTGAACCACCACACCCGGCCTCTATAGAGAAAATTTTATGAAAGAAGGTCCAAATGATTTGGAAGATATCTCTTATTCATGATGTGAAACTCAATATTGTAAAATATGTTATCCTCCAAACTGATATATACATTCAGTGCAATTCTAATAAAAATATCAAGAGTTTCTCTCCTCCTCCTTGCTTTTCTTCTTTTTGTGTGGGAGTAGACAAGCTGATACTTTTTTATAGCCAAGATTTGATCTGGGTGTAGTGGTGCATGCCTGTAGTCCTGTCTACTTGGGAGGCTGAGATGAAATGATTGCTTGATCCCAGGAGTTAGAGATCAGTCTGACAAACATAGTGAGGCCCCATATCTTAAAAATTTTTTTTTAAAAGATTCGAAGAAGACAACTGCCTTATTTGTTGTCAAAGCTTATTACAAAAGCTGTTGAAATTAAGACAGTATATTCTTGGTTCAAGAATAAAACTCACCAATAGAACAGAGTAGAGACAAATGAATATTTGATACTTGGTTTATGACAAAGGTGGCAATTTGTTTTTTGTGCGTTTTTTTTTTGTTTTTGTTTTGTGTTCTTTTGTTTTTTGAGGTGGAGTTTCACTCGTCACCCAGGCTGGAGTGCAGTGGCACAATCTTGGCCCACAGCAACCTCTGCTTCCTGGGTTCAAGCAATTCTCCTGCTTCAGCCTCCTGAGTAGCAGTGATTACAGGCACCCACCACCACGCCCAGCTAATTTTTGTATTTTTAGTAGAGATGGGGTTTCGCCATGTTGGCCAGGCTGGTCATGTACCATGATAAAGTGGACATCCCAAGAATGCAGGTTTACTTCAACATATGAAAATTAATTAATGTAATACATTATATTATAGAATAAAGAGCAAAACCCGCATGATCTCAATTGATGCAGAAAAAGCATTTGGTACAATCCCAAACCCTTTCATAATAAAAATATTCAACATTCAGAAATAGAAAAGAGCTTGCTCAACCTGATAAAAGCATCTATGAAAAACCCACAGCTGGCTAGGCACAGTGGCTCCCGCCTGTAATCCCAGCAATTTTGGAGGCCGAGGCGGGCGGATCACCTGAGGTCAGGAATTGGAGACCAGACTGGCCAACATGGCGAAACCCCATCTCTACTAAAAATACAAAAATTAGCTGGGTATGGTGGCGTGTGCCTGTAATTCCAGCTACTAGGGAGGCTGAGGCAGGAGAATCGCTTGAACCCAGAAGGTGGAGTTTGCAGTGAGCCGAGATCGCGCCACTGCATTCCAGCTTGGGTGACAGAGCAAGACTCGGTCTCAAATAATAATAATAATAATAATAATTAATAATATGTTCTTCATACCTTGCATACTTTGCATACAAAGTTGTTTCCCTCCATCCTATGATGTCTAATTGTTTTATTTATGTATACTTATTATAAGTTTTAACCCTTAGTGACCCTAATTTGCAGTGAAAACTAGGAAGCAGGCAATTGTGAACTGCCTGTCATATATTGGCATCTTGTAGTAGATTAGTAAATTTGTGAATATACCATTTTATAATTTCAGGAACATATGCTTCCGTATATAGTACAGTCTTTCAGTGTGGCAAAGAACATGCTTATTAGTAGACCCAAATATATTTAGCTTCTCTATATCATATAAAAATAAGATGCCAGAAGTATATACGCTTAAATTTATGCTTAGTACTTAATGTTTCAGTAGTTTATCTTACTTACAAATGGTTCATTTAATGAATATCTACTACTTAATTTAACCTAACTTTAAGCTTGCAAGTTACCAAATAAGATTTGGAAACTGTTTCAGGCAGACATACTGTAACACGAAACAAAGCTAGCCATCATCTCAAGTTATTTTTCTTGTTGACAAATTAGGTAAGTGTAAAAAATGGCCAGGCACGGTGGCTCACGCCTATAATCCCAGCACTTTGGCATGCCGAAGTGGACAGATCCCTTGAGCCCAGGAGTTCGAGACCAGCTTAGGCAACATGGCCAAACCCCATCTATACAAAAATTGTCTGTCCATGGTGGCATTCTCCTGAAGTTTTAGCTACTTGGGAGGCTGAGGTGGTAAGGATTGCTCGAGCCTGGGAGGTTGAGGCTGCAATGAGCCATAATCATGCCATTGTACTCCAGCCTGGGCAACAAAGCTAAACCCTGTTTAAAAAAAAAAATCACAGAAGCAAAAAAACCTAAAAAGTTAAATATATGATTCTTCTCTGTCTTTTTTTAAAAACTGCTATGCTTGATATGCATCAAGCAATTTATTTTTATTGTATATTTTATTCTTAGTTTAGATTTATAGTTTTATAACCTTAAACATCTAGTTGATATAACATTGTTTGACCAGTAAACCCAGGTAGAATAAAATTGTAGTTCTGCATTCTATTTAATGCTGACAACTCCAAAGACATTTCTGCTTTTATTTTATCAACAATTTTTTTTTTTTTTTAAGAAACCTGGCTCTGTCACCCAGGCTGGAGTGCAATGGAATGGAGCCATCTCGGCTTACTGCAACCTCCGCCTCCTGAGTTCAAGCGATTCTCCTGCCTCAGCCTCCTGAGTAGCTGGGATTACAGGCATGTACCACCATGGCCAGCTAATTTTTGTATTTTTAGTAGAGATGGAGTTTCACCATGTTGGTCAGGCTGGTCTTGAAGTCCTGACCTTGTGATCAACGTGCCTTGGCCTCCCAAAGTGCTAGGATTACAGGTGTGAGCCACTGCACCTGGCTTTTTTTTTTTTTTTTTTAATCTATATAAACAAGGTCTCACTCTGCTGCCCAGACTGGATTGCGGTGGTGTGAACACAGCTCACTGCAGGTTTGAACTTCTAAGCTCAAGGGATTCTCCTGCCTCAGCCTCCCGAGTAGCTGGGATTACAGGCGCCTGCCACCACGCCGGTCTAATTTTTCGTATTTTTAGTAGAGACGGGGTTTCACCATGTTGGCCAGGCTGGTTTTGAACTCCTGACCTCTAGTGATCCACCCACCTCGGCCTCCCAAAGTGCTGGGATTACAGGCATGAGCCCCTAAGCCTGGCCTACTTTTTTAACTTTTGTAAAGACAAAGTCTCAGTATGTTGTCCAAGCTGGTTTCAAACTCCTGGGTTCAAGCGATGCTCCTGCCTCAGCCTCCCAAAACACTGGGATTAGGTGTGTGAGCCACTGCACCCGGCCTGCCAACAATCTTAAAACTAATTTTATTTACCCAAAAGACTTAGCAAGGCCCATGTGTTCAGATTCCTGTCTATGTCCCCATCTTTGGAGGAAGGACACCTTTCACATGGGGAAAGGATCAGGGAGATCCCTTCAGGGGAGAAGGATCAGGGAAGTCAGAGATTGTCCTGCACATGCTGTTTCTCAGATCCTTCCGGCTTAAAATATTCAACATGCCAGTGTGCCATGTTTTTGGGTGGCATGTCCTGAACCCTGTCATTGGATAGTATAAATGGCTATTCACTCTAAAAATCTGTTGAGCTGTATCTTTACATTCTGTCTACTTCTGTTCATGTGTATTACCTTTCATGATCAAAAGTTAAAAATACTTTTTTAAAAAAGAAAAAAGCATAGAAGCTTCTAAACACAAAAGTTGGTGTCAGAAATATTCTAAATGGAAAGAGGAAAAGAGTGGCTTCTAAGATGACTGGATTATTAGAAGTAAAGAAATGCCCCCCTTCTTGCCCAATAAACCCAGAAGCTCCCAGAGTGGCCCTAGGCAGAGAAGAGATGAGAGGGAGGGTCAGCTGGGCTCTCCAGGGAAATCCCCTTGTTTTCCCCAGGCAGGCCAGCCCCAAAGGGGTGCTAGTTTACACTGAACTCTCAACTTCCAGGCAATAGAGACCGCCCTTTCTCTGCTGCTTTATTTGACAGCTTAGGAAAGACTGAAATGTTCAAATAAAAATGGACAACAACAGAAAGCCTTGACAAAGGAAAGCCAGATGCAGAGGACCATGGATCCACATACCCTAAATGCAAGGGAGAGCCTGCTCTCCGGGCTCCAGACCCTTCCACCCATGGGCTGCCCCAGGAATAAGAGGGACTCCTCCTTGGGTCTCCCCACTCCCGACTCCAGGCTTTCCTCCCACAGCAGGTGACATTCCTAAGATTGTATGCGTGTGCCAGCACACATTTATATATACAAGTGCAATATGTACATAGTAATGCACACACATATTCTCAAACCTACACACATACACCTCACACACATACATAAACGTAACATATATACACCTATACACACATAAACAGACACATGCAGACTTACGCATAGACATTTATACAGAAACACGCACACGTAAGCATACATGCACACACACAACACAAGTGCACATGCACATACAATGTTTGCAAACATATACAGCCACAGGCATAGACACACATATACACCTGGATACATACACAATCCCATCACACACACATGCATATGCTTATTCACATACTACAAATACGTACAAAAAGGCATACACAAACACATATGCACACATGCACAACACATACAAACACAGAGACATGCATGTAGGCATAATACATACATGCACGCATACTCATGTGCACAAAACACACACACGTGCAATACACAGATACATATACATAAATACACGCATACACATATGCAAACAATACATAGATACATGTCACACAAACATATTGCTATGTATCTATCCATATATACATATGCAAAAACATACAAACACATATACACACAAACACACACATCTTTACGTACACACCCGCAAACACACACCCCACATACCCACACACACATACTGCATGTGATAGCCATCCTACAAGCTGACCTCCAGTGATCCTTACCTCCTGGAATTCATGCCTTTGTGTAGTCCCTCCCACAGTGTATCAGGGTTGGTCTCTGTGGCCAGTATAATATGGCAGAAATGATGGCATGGGACTTCCAAAGCTAGGTTTTAAAAACACTGTGGCTTTTGCCTGGTTCTCTCTCTCTCTCAGGTCACTCACTCCAGAGGAAGCCAGCTGCTGTGTCATGAGGCACTCAGGCAGCCATATGGAGAGGCTGATGTGGTAGGGAACTGAGACCTCCTGCCAACAGCCAGCATCGTCTTGCCAGGACGGTGAGTGAGTCATCTTGAAAGTGGATCTTCTAGCCCCACGCAAGCCTTCAGAAGACTACAGCCAACCCCGGGTAACATCTTCACTGCAACTTCAAGAGAGACCCTGAACCAAAAATACCCAGCTAAGCCTCCCTCAAGATTCCCAATCCACAGAAACTGTGAGATAGATGTTTATAGTTTAAGCCACTAAGCTTTGGGGTAATTTGTCATGTAGCAATAAGCCATAGATATTCTTTGCTAAAACTGGATTTTTAAAAAAAGTAATAGACAATGAATACAAGTACACTACATGTACACGTATACACATTGACACACACATCCCATCTACATACACAAATACATCTCCCCCACATACAAACCTACATACGCACACACAAACACACATGCATACAATACACATTGATTCATACAAACACACGCACACACATATAAACACGTGGACACAACACACATGCACAAACATAGAAACACATGTACACACATATAAACACATGCACATGCATATAAACACATGTACACATGCGCAAGTCCTGAGAACCCACTTCTAGAGTCTTTGTGCTCTTCACCATCTAGATGCCCACCTGGGGCTCCCCACAGAGCTCTGACCCATCTCTGAGGAGCTGCCTCTTCACTCTTTTTTTTCTTTTTTTTTTTTGAGATGGAGTTTTGCTCTGTCGCCCAGGCTGGAATGCAACGGCACAATCTTGGCTCACTGCAACCTCTGCCTCCCGGGTTCAAGCAATTCTTCTGCCTCAGCCTCCGGAGTAGCTGGGACTACAGACACATGCCACCATGCCCAGCTAATTTTTGTACCTTTAGTAGAGACGGGGTTTCACCGTGTTGGTCAGGCTGGTCTCGAACTCCTGACCTCGTGATCTACCCGCCTTGGCCTCCCAAAGTGCTGGGATTAGAGGTGTGAGCCACCGCACCTGGCCTGAGGAGCTGCCTCTTCTCTAGGAGATTCCCACCAGAGGTGATCCTGTCCTTGAGGGAAGACCTTGTTTCCTGACAAAGGGTGGTGGCCTGGGTCTTGCAGGCCTCAATGCAATGATAGCACCATCCCCACTGGCTATCCAAGAAGAGGCACAGGCATGGCGGCCTGTGCCTCACTGTCTCCAGGACAAGATGACCCGCAGACAGGCAACTCCTCAGCAGCCTCCGGTGCTGAGTCCAGTTGTGGTGAGGTTGACTCAGGCCTTGCCCTCTCCCTATCAAGGTGGGCAGCCTTTGTTCCCTGGGGTCAGCTGGGCTGTCTCACACCTTCCCCCTGGTGAACTGTAAGGCAGGTCTCCTGGATTCTGCTCCTGATTCTCTAACAGACCAGGCCTCTCTGCCCTTCTGGGTTTCAAGGTCTTTCACCTTGAAACCTTGGGGCATGGGCCAAGGTCTACAAATCCCAGAGAGGCTGAAGCTGAAAGGAACTAGAATTCGACTCACAATGCATTTGTGCAACACGAGGCTGCTTTATATCCATCATCTCATTTCATTTTCACAGTCACCCTGATGAGCTGCCCATCTAACAGATAAGAGCACTGAGGCAGAGGTGTTTCATCTGTGCCTCAGGACCCAGAGTCTGTTTCATTTTTGAGCATCCAGGCTGAGCTAGGTCCTGAGCCAGACACTGAGAGTGTGACAGCAATGAAACAGACATGTCTTCTGTCCTCTTGAAATTTACACTCCAGTGGGGAGACACAAATAAACAAGTAAACAAAGGAAGAAGTCCATCGGGCACGGTGGCTCATATCTGTAATCCTAGAACTCTGGGAGGCCAAGGCAGGTAGATCACCTGAGGTCAAGGGTTCAAGACCAGCCTGGCCAACACGGTGAAACCTCGTCTCTAATAAAAATACAAAAATTAGCCGGGTGTGGTGGCAGGCACCTACAAGCCCAGCTACTTGGGATGCGGAGGTGGGAGAATTGCTTGAACCCAAGAGGCAGAGGTTGCAGTGAGCCGAGATCGCCATTGCGCTCCCTCTGGGCAACAGAGCAAAAACTCCGTCTCAAAACAAACAAACAAAAGAAACAAACAAAAAAACGAAGAAGTCAGGAACAGTGATGTCATGAAGGTAATGAAGTGACAATCATTCCTAGGGACCAGAAACTACTTGAGGAGGGGGGATTTATACTGAAACGAAGAGATAACAATGGAGGGTGGGGAGAAGCAGAAATGGCCTTTGAGAAGGACTCAGGTGTTCAAAGAATGGAAAGGAGGCTGGGAACAGAGCGAGCAAGACGAGAGAAGGAAATGAGGCTGGAGAGGAAGGCAAGGCTAGATCACGCTGGGGCTCATAGGCCGTGGTCAGGAATTTAGCGTTTATTCAAAAGTGTAAAGGAGGTGATCCATTGGATGGTGTTAAGCAAGGGAGTAACATGCTTTAATTTATATTTTGGAAAGCTTCTCCTGGTGCTTAAGAGATTATAGGGAGGCAAGAGTGGAACAACAAATATTCAACAAGAATGATTGAGCACCTACAGTACACCAGACACAATCCCAGGCTCCTAGAACACACCCCAAGTCATTAGTTACTCCAAGCAACTAGATGAGATGCAATTTCAGTAACAGGTGAAAGATGACGGCCGGCTGGGCATGGTGGCTCATGCCTGTAATGCCAGCACTTTGTAAGGCTGAGGCAGGAGGTTCACTTGAGCCCAGGAGTTTGAAACCAGCCTAGGCAACATTACAAGGTCTTGTCTCTATTAAACATTTAAAAAATTTAAAAAAAGAAAGATGATGGTGGTTTGAACAAGGGCAATGGCATTGGATCTGGGAAAAATGTAAACTGTAGGAGAAAATTTTTGCAGGGAGAAACCCGAACAATGCATAGGAGGTGCCACTGACAGAGAGGGAGAATCAAAAAGAACAGTAACAGCCAACGTTAATTGAGTGCTTATGATGTATGCTTATGATGTGCCGGTGCCATCATATTTCTAAATCCTTCAAAGGTGTTAAACTTATTAATCCTTCTAAGAACACTGTAAGCTAGACGCTACTGTCAAACTCATTTTACAGATGAGGGAACTGGGGCACAGAGGAAGCAAAAAGCTGCCTGCAGGTACTTGGATTTGGCTCCAGCACACTGTGTTTTTTGCGGGGAGAGGGGTAGGAAGAGAGAGACAGGGTCTTGCTCTGTCACCCAGGCTGGAGTACAGGATCACAACTCACTGCAGCCTTGACCTCCCCGACTCACATGAGCCTCCCATCTCAGCCTCCCAAGTAGCTGGGACCACAGGTGCCTGCCACCACACCCGGCTAATTTTTAAATTTGTTTTAGAGACTGGGTCTCACTATGTTGCCCAGGCTGGTCTCAAACTCCTGGGTTCAATCTATCCTCCCACCTCAGCCTCCCGAAGTACTGGAATTACAGGCGTGAGCCACCGCACCCGGTCCCAGCACACTATTTTAACAAGTAAGGGCCACTGCTTCTCAAGAAGGACACCCAGTGCCATTTGCCAATATGCAATTCTGAATTTTATCAAGCTCCCCCCGCCCTGCCATCGTTAATCCCTGGTGATAAGAAGTGGGAGTGAGGGGGAGGCAATATGGTGTGCGTGTGTGTGTAGGCAGGTAGGGGGTTGGGATTCTAGATAGGGGTCGACCATATTCAGGCAACACCCCACTCTTAAAAGCAGGACTCTGACGCCAAGACAGGGGAGAGCCGGGGTTGGGGACCTTGCTACAGCCGGCCTTCGATTGGCTGCGCTGCCGAGAGAGGGACTAGCAGAGCCGCCTGGCCCGGCTCTGGCCGCGGTCGCTGCGGGGCAGGCGGGGCAGCGCACGCCCAACAAGATGTGGGGGCCCCTGCGCGCGCATGGGGCGCGGGGCCCCGCGGGGATGCGTCTGATTCTCTGCTTCCTGCTGCTGAGCAGCCGCCCGGGGGGCTGGGACTCCATTAGTCCCCACGGTCAGGAGGAAACCTGGGGGAAGGGCAGGGGCGATCCTGAGGGAGGGCTGCGGGTTGGTGGGTGCACACAGCTCAGAAGCTAGGAAAGTGTGCGGGATGGGGAAAGAAAGCCAGAGGGCGTCTTGGAAGCGGGGTCTTAAACGTCGGAAGACGGGTGGAAACTAGATGAACTAGAACTCCAATTCGGTGTTGGGCAAGAGGGAGTGCCCAAGGGACCGAGATCCGAGCCATGCGAGACGCGCTGAGGGGTCAGGGCAAGGTGCCCAGCGCTGGGGGGTTGGCATCTCCGGCAGAAGGAGCCCAGACCGCGGGCATCCAGTCCCCACCTCGGGAAGAGCCCAGTCCCGGGCCGGGGCCTCCCCTCAGCCTGAGGAGGCGGCTAGGGGAGGGCGCAGCAGAGGATTGGGAGGAATTCTAGCCTTCTCCGCACCCCCCACACCCCACACCTGATGGCCACGGGTGCCTCCACCTGGTGCTCGAGCTTGGACACCAACGCGGAGGGCTTCCTGCGGCGCGCTGTGTGGGCAGGGTGCCTGGTGGGCAGAGGGTCACGCCTGTGCGGATGCCTGGGTGCTCTCACCTTCCCCCGCTCCGCCCTCGCCTTTGGGAGCCACCTCCAAACCAAACCCCGCTGTGTGGGCCCAGGGCGTCAGCGCTGATGACAGAGGGGCGGCGCCCAAGGTCGCTCTTTACTTGTCAGTCCTGAAGTCCCTCCTCACTGGTAGGTTGCTGGAGCCTCTCTATACATGTTTATATCTTCTCTCGCTTTCTCTGGAATTTGTCTTTATATTTTATAATTAGCTTCTACTTATGCCAAGAAACAACGGTTTTTTCCATTTACAGTAGCAAAGTTGCCCTTTAAAATAATTTCACTTGTCTGGGCGCGGTGGCTCACAACTGTAATCACAGCACTTTGGGAGGCCAAGGCGGGTGGATCACTTGAGGTCAGGAGTTAGATACCAGCCTGGCCAACATGATAAAATCCCATCTCTACTAAAAATACAAAGATTAGCTGGGCTTGATGGTGCGCACCTGTAATCCCAGTTGCTCGAGTGGCTGAGGAACAAGAATTGCTTGAACCCGGGAAGCGGAGACTGCAGTGAGCTGAGATTGCACCACTGCACTCCAGCCTGGGAGACAGAGTAAGACCCTGTCTCTAAATAAATAAATAAATTTAAAACAATTTCACTTAAATAAAAAGCATGAATCATCAACTTGAAGAGTAAGCCAGTAATAGCACAATGGTACAAAGATAAGCCAAAAATCGTGTTAGTGGTTCTCAAATAACTAAAGTTTGGGGAAAGCTGTGCTTCCATTTTGTTAAACAAGTTATTAGTGTTTGGTGTTTTTTTTGTCGTTGTTTGTTTGTTTGAGACAGAGTTTAGCTCTTGTTACCCATGCTGGAGCGCAATGGCATGATCTCGGCTCACTGCAACCTCCACCTCCCGGGTTCAAGCAATTCTCCTGCCTCAGCTTCCTGAGTAGCTGGGATTACAGGCATGTACCACCACGCCCGGCTAATTTTGTATTTTTAGTAAGAGACAGGGTTTCTCCATGTTGGTCAGGCTGGTCTCAAACTCCCGACCTCAGGTGATCTGCCCCCATCAGCCTCCCAAAATGCTGGGATTACAGGCATGAGCCACCATGCCTGGCCAGTTATTAGTGATTTTTAAATAACATTATTGACATATAATTCACCCATTTAAAATGGTTTTTAGTATATTCACAGAGTTGCACGACCATCACAATTGATTTTGTAACATTTTCATTACCCCAAAAAGAAAACTGTGCCCATTAGCAGCCACTTCCCATTCCCTCCTCCAACCACCCTCCTCAGCCCTAGGCAACCACCAATGTACTTCCTATCTCTATGAGTTTCCCTATTCTGCACATTTCATATAAATGGAGTCACACAACATGTGGCCTTTTGTGACTGGCTTCTTGCATTTAGCATATTTCCAGGGCTCTTCCATGTTGTAGCATGTATCAGCACTTCTTTTCTTGTAATTGATGAAGAGTATTCCCATTGTATCTTATTTCTCCATTCATCAACTGATGGCCATTTGGGTTGTTTCCACTTTGTAACTATTATGAATAATGCAGCTATGAAATTCATGTACAGGTTTTTGTGTGGATATCTGTTTTCATTTCTCTTAAGTACATATCTAGGAGTGAAATTGCTGGGTCATATGGTCACTTTATTATTTAACTTTTTTTTTTTTTTCCTTGAGATGGAGTCTGGCTCTGTTGCTCAGGCTGGAGTGCAATGGTGCGATCTCGGCTCACTGCAGCCACCGCCTTCCAGTTTTAATTGATTCTCCTGCCTCAGCCTCCCGAGCAGCTGGGACTACAGGTGCGCATCACCAAGCCCAGCTAATTTTTGTATTTTTAGTAGAGACAGGGTTTCACCATGTTGGCCAGGCTGGTCTTGAACTCCTGACCTCAGATGATCCACCCGCCTCAGCCTCCCAAAGTGCTGGGGCTACAGGCATGAGCCCGCCCGGCCTGTTTAACATTTTGAGAAACTGCCAGACTATTTCCACAGCAGCTGGACCACTTTACATTCCCAGCAGCAGTGTAGAAACATTCCAATTTCTGTACATCCTCACCAATGCTTGTTATTAACCGTCCTTTGATTGTAGCCACTTTAGTGTGTGTGAAGTGGTGTCTCATTGTGGTTGTTTATTTGTTTTGTTTTGTTTTGAGATGGTGTCTTGCTCTGTTGCCCAGGCTGGAGTGCAGTGGTGCGATCTTGGCTCACTGCAACCTCCACCTCCTGGGTTCTAGTGATTCTCCTGCCTCAGCCTCCTGAGTAGCTGGGATTACAGGCAGATGACACCATGCCTGGCTAATTTTTGTGTTTTTAGTAGAGATGGAGTTTCACCATGTTGACCAGACTGGTCTCAAACTCCTGACCTCAAGTGATGCACCTGCCTCGGCCTCCCAAAGTGCTAGGATTACAGGTATAAGTCACCACGCCCCACCTAACTGTGGTTTTGATCTGCATTTCCCTGATGGCTCATGGAATTCAGCATCTTTCCATGTGCTCATTGGCCAGTTGTTTATCCTCTTTGAGAATGTCTGTTCCGATTTGCCCCCATTTTTAAATTGGGTTATTTGTCTTTTTGTGTGGGGCCCTCGCCTTTTTTGGCATCATTATTAGGATCTACTTGTGAACTGGAGGAGGAGAAAAATTAGGATGGGAAAAGCCTGACTTCTCTTCCACCTGGCCCCATTTGCCTGGATGGAGATGATCTGTATCCAGGAGGAGGGTCTGTATCATAGAAAGGTCATCCCCCCATTGTGAGCTGGGTATACCGTGGCTTCCAGGAAAATGATCTGGACTCGCCAGCCCTTACTGTCTGAAGCTAGGTTCCATGCTGTAGTCTTCCAAAGGATTCCAGAACTCCTCCCAGGAAGCAGCTGAACTTCTCCCATTATCTAGCCTGCCCACCTGTCTGTCCATTCAGTTTTTGTAGCCATCTGAGACTCTGTTCAAGTGTCCCTCCACAGGCTGCCTCTTTGCCTGAAGACTCTGTTCTTACCTGGAAGTCTGTACCAAGAGTGCATGAGACCCAGAATATGAAGAGGGTGGCCAGGGAGGGAGAGAGGATAGATAGCTGGGAAGTGGGAGGGGACCGGCAGAGGAAGGAAGAAGCCGTGGGGATATGGGAGTGACAATGGAGAGGATGCTGCCTTTTGAAGGCTTTTGGCCCAGGTACCTACTCATTTCATTCTCATTCCCTTAGAGGGGCAGACCCAGGTGGGAGTACTGCAGGCCACGCCCCTCGAAGACGGCATCCACGTGGCCTTCTGATACTAGCAAGGTGTGCTCCGGCAGCCGGTGCCTCAAGGTGAGACCTGGGAGGGCTGGAGGAAAGGGACTGGGTTTGGTCAAATATAGGGGTAGATACTATAGAGGGAATCTCCAACTTGCCATTAAAACCTCCTCCCTTAAACTTCCCTGCCTGAAACTTTCTCATCATACTGCCTCTGGAGCCTCACCTGCCCAGTCTCTGCTAGAGATGGAGCAAGACAGAAGTCATGGTGCAACCTAAGCTGGGGAGTCATTCCCACGTGGACTCTAGAGGACCACAGCAGAGGCCACTGGAAGTCCCCAGAAGAGGCCAGCATCTACCTCCTTGGGCCTGGCTCACCACCCCTGGTGCTGTCTGACTGCTCCAGAGCTAAGAACCTTGCAGTCCTCAGCCAGAACCAGGTCCCTCCCACCCCCACACACATACTTCAGACTCTGAATTAAGGAGGTGGGCAGTTCAGAGAGTATGACAAGTGAAAGACATGGAAGGCCGGAGTGGAGGGTGGAAGGATATTTTTCCTGGGGAAAAGTATATGACCCTTCCTGAAAGCAGAGTGTGTAGCTTCAGGCTTCAGAAGGGAGATCCGCTTTGAGTTCAAATTACTATTAATAATCATAGTGTATAATGTGTTATGTCCTAGGGTTCTAGAAGTACTTTTTTTTTTTTTTTTTTTTGAGACAGGGTCTCGCTCTGTCACCCAGGCTGGAGTGCAGCGGCACTATCTTGGCTCACCACAACCTCCGCCTCCCGGGTTCAAGTGATTCTCATACCTCACCCTCCCGAGCAGCTACGACTACAGGCATGCACAACCACACCAGGCTAACTTTTGTATTTTTAGTAGAGATGGGGTTTTATCATGTTGGCCAGGCTGGTCTTGATCTCCTGACCTCAAGTGATCTGCCCGCCCCAGCCTCCCAAAGTGCTGGGATTACAGGCATAAGCCACCATGCCTGGCCTGGAAGCACACTTTGTGTCTTCAACCTTATTTGCTTCTCACAGCAGCATCATTTAAAAATTCCTATTTGTCCCTTTCTAGCAGATGTAGCTAAAAAAAAAAAAAGTAAAACTCAAAGTAAAATACAGTTCCCATTTGATCACCCATTGCTTGCCAAACAATAAGCTAGGAAATGTGTGTGCACTATCTCCTTTCATTCTCTCAATCCTATGAAGTTCATCGCTTCATGAGCAAGAAAATAGGTTCAGCAAGTTTAATTGTTTCTCATGGCCACAGAGCTAGCAAGAGCAAGGATTTAAGCCATGGCGGTGGGCAGAAGGCAAACTCCTGCACCCGAGTCAGTCTCTGGACCCCTCCACTGGCCCTCTGCACTGTGGTACCTGTGCATTTTGGGGAAAGGAAAAATTCTAATCACACTTTTGTTTCTGGGATGGGCCAATCAGAGTGCCCCAAGTGTCAACTCATCCCATCCTTTCATTCTGCAGGACTGTTCTGGAAGGATGACATCACTCAAGGTGTGAGGACCCAGCAGACAGAGCACACGCCCTGGCTCCATGCCCCAGAGGCCTGTCTGAGGAGCAGACAGGCAGCCTTTCCCACCAGAGTCACCAGGGCGAGGTGTGTTGGGCCTATGGTTGGTCCGCACTGCACCTGCCGGTAGAAAGAGGAGCTGGGAAGGGCATGAGTATCAGGGCTGCAGGTAGGAGCCATCAGGAGCTCAGGGAATGGAACAATAAGAACTCCCATCTGATTTCCACCAGAAGGAATCCATGATCCATTAGTGATGTCTGTACCGGGAAGGGGCTGGAAAGTACAGTTCCCATTTGTTACCCCTGCTTAATCTTTGTTTTCTAGGGGCAAGCACAAGGAGACTCTTGTTCCCTAAAGTGAGTTTCCCTCAGAGATTTTGAAATCCTTCACTTGGGCCCCTTCTCTTTTCTTCTGGGCCTGTTCACCATTTTATCCTCTCTTGGCTCCTGGCTTCCCTCCCATCAGAGCCCCATGACCAGGGTGAGCAGGGAGCAATGCTTTAACTCTGAAGGGGTTTCAGAGGTCCTGAACCAAGAGGTGACCAGCCACACCAAGGCCCCGCTGGAGGTAAGGGCCTGGCCTTGTTCAGGAAGCCTGAGCCCAGCAAGGTCTATTTCAAGAGGGAGGCAGAGTGATGGAGGGGATTGACATTGGCAGCATGAGGACAGACAGGGCTTCACTGAGGGCAGAGCCTCATGGAGAATCTTCTGGAAGCATGGGCCTGATGGATGGGAAGGAACACAGCTTTCCACACAGAAAGACCCAGGCCAGTCCTGGCACTGCTGCTTCCCAGTCATGACCTTACTGAAGCTCTACAAGCCCTCCTTCCACATCGGTGGAGTGGTCATAATGGCCATCCTCCCTGGCTGCTGTGAGGATTAAAGGCAATGTGATAAAGGCCAGTCAGCAGTTCTGGATGGAAGGAAAATTCTTCATTTCCCCACTGGAGGGCGCCCCCACTTTCTCTGTCTCTCAGAGTCTCCCTTTCATAGATTGCCGCAACTCAGGATGCAGGGACTGGGGCTTCCGATGGCTTGGTCCTATACGATCAATCATGGGCACAGAAATTGAAGGGTCTGCAGAAATCTGCTTCAGAGGTTTTGCAATGTTTTTAAAAAACATATAGGCTCTCTGTGGGCTGGTCGTGGTGGTTCATGTGCCTGTAATCCCAGCACACTGGGAGGATCACTTAGGGCGGGGAGTTCGAGACCAGCCTGGGTGAAATAACAAGATCCCTGTCTCTACAAAAATTTAAAAGTGTGGTGGCACACACCTGTAGTCATAGCTACTCAGGAGGCTGAAGCAAAAAGATTAGCTTGAACTCAAGAGTTCAAGGTTATAGTGAGCTGTGATTGCACCACTGCACTCCAGCCTGGGTGACAGAGTGAGAGCCTGTCTCAAAAAACAAAAAACACAACCCTGCCCCCAACAAAAACATATGGGCTCTCTGTTTTTCTGAGAATTCCAAGTGTGCCATGACCCCAATCCTAACCTTACCCACCCTTACATATACATACACTGTATACACATATGTGCATGTGTATGTACGGGGGGCGGGGCACTTCTCTCCCTGAGTGAGAGAGGAGGGCCCAGAGCCTCTCACATCAGCCCTCCAAGCCCCTTGCTTATCTCTGTGGTGTTGACTAAGTCACCTGGGCAAGGATCTCAGGCATCTCCTTGGGACCACTGAGCCCTTTGGAACTCAAATAGAAAACTACCCGTCTTGTACCTCCAGCCATCTTTATAGATGAGAAGCTCAGGTCCAGCCTGGACAAGTGTGGAGCCAGGACTAGCCCCTGTATCCTGACTCCCAGCCTTCCCCCCGCACAGCCCCTACCCTTCCTCTCAGTGACCCGAGTAGAGGTTGGGTTGTTTCACACACCTTAGGCTAAGGACGGCCTCAGGAGGTGACATTTAAACTGAGACCTAAATGACAAGGAGGCAGCCAGGGGGAGATCTGGAGGAAGAGTCCCCAAGGCAAAGAGGCTTTCAAATACGTCTGCTGTTAAATGAGATTCCAGGGCTTGTTGGGGGAACAGACACAGTCCCGTGATAGCAGATGAGCTTGGAAAATAGGCCCAGGACTACTTGGGGCTTGTAGTCCATAGACAGGGGGTCGGGTGTTATTCAAAGTGTAGTGGGAAGGCATTGGAGGATTTTTAAGGAAGAGAGTAGGACAATATGATAAGCATTTTATAAAGACACACTGATGCTGTTGGAAAATGGATTTTGAAATGGACAAGAGTGGAAACACGTAGACCTGTTTGGGGCAACCAGGTTGTCCAGGTGGGATCCTGGTACCTGGGACTACGATTGTGGCAGTGGATCTGGGAAATTTCTAGATGGGCTCCATTAGGGCAACCTGTACCTCAGAGGTGCTCCAGCCCCTCAGCCCTTCAAGGAAACTGGTGGTCCCCGCCCCCCATCACCATGGCAGCGGGGCTCCTTTGCTTGGATTGGCTGCTGGGCCACATCATTAGTCTTGTGATTGACCCCATGATGGGGACTGGTTGCCATGGTTCTGTCAAGTATGCAAACAAGGAGCTGCTATGCCTCAGGCTCAGGCAACCTGAGAAACCCCTAATGTGTCTCACGGAAAATCCTGGGAAGGAGAAGGGATTGGACATGGGGAACAAGGGAAGGGCCTTGAGACTGCTGTTGAGATTGGTTCTGCACTTGGTGGGGGAAGGGGAAGGGGAAGGGGAGGGGAGTGGCAACCACTGCCTGGGTGCATTAACTGAAAATCCCTTGTTTCTTCCCATTTTAGGATGTCTTTGAGCCATTCCCTACTCTGAGTCACAACCTCATAGCTGATTAAGGCCACATGGGAAGCTTCTCATTCCTCACACTTTCCCTGATGCTCTTGGGAAGGACAATTTCAGGCTGAACCAAATCTGGATTATTAAAGTCAATTTTCAAAAAAAACTCAGCAGTTTTGTCTGGAGGCAGGATGCGTGGACCCGGGGACCAAGCCAGAGCCTCCCAGGTGAGACCTGGGAAAGGTGGGAGCCAAATGCAGGGAAGCCTGGGGAGTGGGTGCAGAGAGCCAGCCCCTCGTTGTCCAAAGGCCTCATTTCAGATGCCTTTTTCCTTCCATGGGTCATTTCTAAAGCAGGTGAAAGGCAGGGTGGCAAGGCAGCCATCCCCACGCAGCCTTCAGATGTGTCTTACTGGTATTCCTTCCCCTGATAGAAGGAAATCCTCCCCCTCCAGACCCCAAGTCAAGCAGGTCTGGCCCCTGCTCTGCCTTCAGAGGTCCATGGTACCCTTTCAGCATTAGAGTCCCCTACACAGCAGTCATACCAGCCCCACCCCAAGAATCCACAAACAATTCCACAGCCAAAGGCTATGCACAAAAAACAAGAACAAAAAGCTTCTTCATTTTCCCTTAGGACTGCAGAGTTACACCCGAGAAGGGCGAAACAGAGGTACACTAGCTCTTGTTCATAAAGCAGTCAAGCTTCAACTCATCTGAGGAATCCTAAAATTAGATTAAGGCAATTTTAGATTGCTAGGGCAGGTAGGTCTCAAACTATTTCTGCTTTTGTTTTGTTTTGTTTTTGGTCAAACAGTGTGTCCAGCACACAATCAAAGATAAACAGTCACAAGAGGAAATGAGACAATTTGAGTGAGAAGCAGTAAAAATAATAGAAAACAAAAATAGTACCACAGTGTCGCCAGATACAGATGAAAAAACATGGCTTACTCTGCTCATGGCAATAAAGAAGAAATCTGAAAATATTGTCAGAACTAAAAACCATTAGAAATTTCAAAACTAATTTGGAAAAGAACCAAAGAAAAATTCTAGACCTGGCATGGTGGCTCATGCCTGTAATCCCAACACTTTGGGAGGCCGAGATGGGCGGATCACGAGGTCAGGAGATCGAGACCATCCTGGCTAACACAGTGAGACCCCATCTCTATTAAAAATACAAAAAATTAGCTGAGCATTGTGGTGGGCACCTGTAGTCCCAGCTACTTGGGAGGCTGAGGCTGGAGAATGGCATGAACCTGGGAGGTGGAGCTTGCAGTGAGCCGAGATTGCGCCACTGCACTCCAGCCTGGGTGACAGAGCAAGACTCCGTCTCAAAAATAAATAAATAAAATAAAATAAAATAAATTTAAAAAATTAAAAAATTATATTACCCCAGTTAAAAAATTCATGGGATAGGATTAATAACAGATTAAAACAGCAGAATAGATAATTCATTCATAAACTGGAGTGCAAATAAGAAGAAAATACTGGATGAAGGCTGTTGAAAATGCAAAAGTGAGGGTAAGAACTATACAGGAGCTGGGAGCAATGGCTCAGGCCTGTAATCCTAGCACTTTGGGAGGCCGAGGTGGACGGGTCACTGGAGTCCAGGAGTTCAAGACCGGCCTGGGCAACATGGCAAAACCTTGCCTCTACAAAAAATACAAAAATTAGCCAGGCATGGTGGCACGTGCCTGTAATCCCAGCTACTCAGGAGGCTGAAGTAAGAGGATCACTTGAGCCCAGGAGGTTGAGGCTGTGAGCTGTGATTGTGCCACTGCCCTCTAGCCTGGGCGACACAGAGCAAGACCCTGTATCAAAAAAAAAAGAAAAAAAGAAGTATATAGGATAAAGCGATAATGTTTAACATGCACTTCACTGAAGACTGAAAAGGAGAGGTGAGACAGAATGGGGAGATACAATACTTAGAGTTAATGGCTTAGAGTTTTACAAAAACATATAAGCCTTCAGTGTAAAAATTCCCGGCCAGGTGCGGTACCTCACGCCTGTAATCCCAGCACTTTGGGAGGCTGAGGTGGGCGAATCACCTGAAGTCAGGAATTCGAGACCAGCCTGGCCAACATGGCAGAAACCCCGTCTCTACTAAAAACACAAAAATTAGCCAGGCATTATGCCTGTCTCCTGTAATCCCAGCTACTGGGGAGGCTGAGGCAGGAGAATCGCTTGAACCCAGGAGGTGGAGGTTGCAGTGAGCCAAGATCATGTCACTCTACTGTCTCAAAAAAAAAAAAAAAATCCCAAAGAAACACATGCAGGATTAAAAAAAAGAAAGAAAGAAATCCATACCTAGAAACATTACAGTGAGACTGTAGGAAACCAAAGACACAGAGAAAAATCTTAAATACAACTGCTATTGTTTAGATACTTGTTCTCTCCAAAATTCATGTTGAAATTTAATCCCCATGTGGCAGTATTGAGGGGGGGTCTTTAAGAGATGATCGGGTCATGAGGGCTCTGCCCTCATAAATGGATTAATCCATTCCTTAATTAATAGGTTATCACAGGAGTGGGACTATGACATTACAGGAAGAAGACAGAGCTGAGCTAGCATGCTCAGCCCCCCTGCCATATAATGTCTTGTGGCACTTCGAGACTATAAAGCATCCTTACCAATAAGAAAGCCATTACCAGATGCAGCCCCTTAACCCTGGACTTCTCAGCCTCAATAATTGTAAGAATTGTAAGAAATAAATGCGTTTTCTTTATAAATTACCCACTTTCTATTATTCTGTTACAAGCAACAGAAAATGGGCTAATACAACAGCTGTGGTATAGGTCAGAAGGAGATTACTTTTGTTTGTTTGTTTTTGTTTGTTTTGAGATGGAGTCTCGCTCTGTCGCCCAGGCTGGAGTGCAGTGACGCGATCTCGGCTCACTGCAAGCTCCGCCTCCTGGGCTCACACCATTCTCCTGCCTCAGTCTCCCGAGTACCTGGGACTACAGGTGCCCACCACCATGCACGGCTGACTTTTTTGTATTTTTAGTAGAGACAGGGTTTTACCATATTAGCCAGGATGGTCTCGATCTCCTGACCTCGTGATCCGCCCACCTCGGCCTCCCAAAGTGCTGGGATTACAGGCATGAGCCACTGCACCCGGCCAGAAGATTACTTTTAAGACACAAGTTACAGTTATGCCGATAGCAATAATGGCACCCAAAAGATACTAAACTGATGTCCTCAATGTGCCAAAAGAAAACAATGGCAAACCTAGAATTCTTTTTCTTTTTTTTTTTTCTGAATCGGAGTTTCACTCTCGTCACCCAGGCTGGAGTACAAGGCGTTCTCGGCTCACCACAACCTTCGCCTCTTGGGTTCAAACCATTCTCCTGCCTCAGCCTCCTGAGTAGCTAGGATTACGGGCGTCTGCCACTATGCCTGGCTAATTTTTTTGTATTTTTAGTAGAGACAGGGTTTCACCATGTTGGCCAGGCTGGTCTTGAACTCCTGACCTCAGGTGATCCGCCCGCCTCGGCCTCCCAAAGTGCTGGGATTACAGGCGTGAGCCACCATGCCTGGCCCAACCTAGAATTCTATACCTGGCATATCTTCCAAAAGTGAAAGTGAAATAAAGACATTTTCAGAAAATCTTCGTGTGAGAGCTTGCAGCCAACACACTTTCACTAGAAGAAATTCTATAGGGTGTTCTTTTACCAGAAAAAGAGGATCCTGAATGGAATCATTTTCCAGTGCTATGTTGAATTGGAGTGGCAAGAGGGTCATGCAGCCCTCTGCACTCTCTGGTTCCACATCCTTGGATTCAACCAACCATGTATCAAAAATATTTGAAAAAAAAATTGCATCTGTGCTGAACATGTACCGATCCTTTTTCTTATCATTATTACTTAGACAATACAGTATAGCAATGATTTACAAAGCACATACATTGTATTAATATTGTAAGTAATCTAGAGATGATTTAAAATATACAGAAAGATGTGCATAAGTTATATGTAAATACTACACCATTTTATACCAGGGACTTCAGC
Organism: Hylobates moloch; assembly: GCF_009828535.3. NCBI lineage: Eukaryota > Metazoa > Chordata > Mammalia > Primates > Hylobatidae > Hylobates > Hylobates moloch. The sequence continues at coordinate 22,538,364 of NW_026652276.1, forward strand.
ATCTGAGGATTTTGATCTTGATGGGAGGTCCTGGAACCAATTTCCTATGAATATTGAGGGACAACTGTACTTCCTTTGTTTTCTGCTGTTTAGGGGAAGGATTTTCTTTTCTTTTTTTTTTTTTTTTTTTGAGACAGAGTCTTGCTGTGTCGTCCAGGCTGGCATGCAGTGACGCAATCTCAGCTCGCTGCAACCTCTGCCTCCCGGGTTTAAGTGATTCTCATGCCTTAACCTCCCAAGTAGCTAGGATTACAAGTCGCCCACCACCAAGCCCAGCTAATTTTTGTATTTTTAGTAGAGACAGGGTTTCACCATGTTGGTCAGGCTGGTCTCAAACTCCTGACCTCAGGTGATCTGCCCACCTCGGCCTCCCAAAGTGCTAGGATTACAGGCAGGAACCACCATGACCAGGAGGGGAAGTATTTTGATCATTAACTATGACGTTAGCTGTAGCTTTTTTGTAGATGCCCTTTTATCAGATTGAAGTTCCCTTCTATTTCGGCCTTGCCGAGAGGCTTGTTTTATTTATTTATTGTTGTTTGTTTGCTTGTTTTGTTTTTGGTTTTGGTTTTTTGAGACAGAGTTTCGTTCTTGTCGCCCAGGCTGAAGTGCAGTTGCGCAATCTTGGCTCACTGCAACCTCCGCCTCCTGGGTTCAAGCGATTCTTCTGCCTCAGCCTCCGAGTAGCTGGGATTACAGGCACCCACCACCATGCCCGGTTAATTTTTGTATTTTTAGTAGAGATGGGGTTTCACCATGTTGGCCAGGCTGGTCTTGAACTCCTGACCTCAGCTGATCCACCTGCCTCAGCCTCCAAAGTGCTGGGATTATAGGCGTGTGCCACCACACCTGGCCTATTTGTTTGTTTTTAAACATGAATGTTGAATTTTATCAAATACTTTTTTTGCATTCGTTGATGTGATCATGTGGCTTTTCATCTTAAACTGTTGAAAATAGTGGGCTACATTGATTTTCAAATATTGAACCCGCCTTATGTTCCTAGGATTCCTTTTATATGTTGCTGGATTCAATTTGCTAATCTTTTAAGTGGTTTTGTGCCCGTGTTCATCAGAGGAGATGTCGGCCTACAATTTTCTATTCTTGTATTGTCTTTTTCTGATTTTGGTATCAAGGCAATACTAAGTTCATATAATGAATTGGGAAGTATTATTTCCTAATTTCTGGAAGAGATTGTGTATTTTTTCTTGAAATATTGGGTAGAAGTTGTCGATGAAACTGTCTTAGTCTGTTTTGAATTTCTTTTTTTTTTTTTTTTTTTGAGATGGTGTCTCTGTCACCCAGGCTGGAGTGTAGTGGCATGATCTCAGCTCACTGCAACCTCCACCTCCCAGGTTCAAGCGATTCTCATCCCTCAGCCTCCCAAGTAGCTGGGATTACAAGCATGTGCCACCAAGCCCAGCTAACTTTTGTATTTTTAGTAGAGATGGGGTTTCACCATGTTGGCCAGGCTGGTCTTGATCTCTTGACCTCAAGTGATCTGCCCACCTCGGCCTCCCAAAGTGTTGGAATTACAGGCTTGAGCCACCGTGCTCAGCCCTATTTCACATTTCTATAACAGAATACCACAGACTGGGTAATTTATAAAGAAAATAAGTTGATTTTATATGGTTCTAAAGGCTGGGGAGTCTATGATAGAGGGACAGGCATCTGGTGAGGGCCTTCATGCTGTGTCATAACGTGACAGAGAGCATCACATGATGAGAGGACAAGAGTGTGTATGTCCCCTCTGATCTTTCTTCTTATAAAGCCACCAGTCCCATCATGGGGGCCCTACCCTGAGGACTATATCTAATCCTAATTACCTCCCAAAGGTTCCCCTCCAATCAACGTATGAATTTGGGGATTGAGTTTACAACACATGGAAATTTGGGGGATATATTCAAACCATAGCAGAAACCATCTTAGCCTGTAGACTACTTTGGGGGGAAGTTTTAACATGAATTCAATTTCTTGTTGTAAGATCATTTAAGTTATCTGTTTCATCTTGGATGAGTTTTGGTAGTTTGTGGTTTTTAAGGAACTGGTCCATTTCAACTAAGTTGTGAAATATATGTACATGAGTCGTTTGTAGTATTCCTTTATTATCTTTTTAATGTCTATGGGGTCAATTTGTGATATCTTTCATTCCTGATAATGGTAATTTATGTCTTTTTTTCAGTCTTGCTAGAGGTTTATTTTACTGATAAATAGTTTATCAACCTGTTCAATAAGGCAGCTTTCTGTTTGGTTGATTCTTGTTTATTTTTCTGTTTTCAATTTTATTGATTTATGCTTTTGTCTTTAGTTTCTTCCTTTAGATGACTTTCCCAATACAAGCATATAATGCCATAAACTTTGCTCTAAGTATTCCTCTAGCTTCATCCCACAAAATTTGATGTTTTCCTTTTTGTTCAGCTCAAAATGTTTTCTGATTTTCCTTAAGACTTCCTTTTTGACCTGTGTATTACTTAGAAGTGTGGTTTTTAATGTTCAAGTATTTAGAGACTTCACTGTTACTTTTTATTATTTATTTTTAGTTTAATTGCGTTATAGTAATAGGACAAATTTGTATAATTTCAATTATTTTAAATTTAGTAAAGTTTGTTTTATGATCCAGGGTATGATGCAGGATGTGGGTATATTCCATTGTGCACTTGGAAACAATGTGGACTCTGCTGTTGTTAGGTGGAGTGTTCTGTAAATGTCAATTAGAATCTACTGGTTGGTGGTGTGATTAAGTTCTTGTAAGCCTGCTGCTTTTATGCCTACTAGTTCTCTTGATTTCTGAGAGAGAAATGTTGAAGTCTCCAAATATAATTATGGATTTGGGACAGGTGAGGTGGCTCATGCCTGTAATCCCAGCACTTTGGGAGGCCGAGGCAGGTGGATCACCTGAGGTCAACAGTTTGAGACCAGCCTGGCCAACATGGCAAAACCACCCATCTCTACTAAAAATACAAAAATTATCTGGGCATGGTGGCAGTCACCTATAATCCCAGCTACTCAGGAGGCTGAGGCATGAAAATCGCTTTAACCTGGGAGGCAGAGGTTGCAGTAAGCCGAGATCATGCCACTGCACTCCAGCTTGGGTGACAGAGACTGTCTCAAAATAATAATAATTATTATCGTTATTATTATTATGGATTTGTCTATTTCTCCTTTTATAATTATTCATTTTTGCATCATGTATTTTGAGGCTCTGGTGTTAGGTACATACACACCAAGAGTTCTATGTCTTCTTGATGACTTGACCCTTTTATCATTATGTAATGTTCCTCTTTATCCCTGGTATTTTTATTTGTGCTGAAGTCAATTAATCTAATATTAATATAGCCACTCCAGTTTTTATTTGATTCATGTTAGAACATCATACTTTTTCTCATTTGTTTACTTTTAACCTATCTACATACATAGTTATATTTAAAGTGAGTTTCTTGTAGATAACATGTTGTTCGATTATTTTTTAAAGCCATTCTGATCATTTCTGTCTTTAAATCTGTATGTTTAGACAATGTACAATTATTGGTATCTTTGGATTTACATCTACCATTTTATTGTTTCTTTTCTGTTTGTTTCCTCTTTTTTCATTGTGTTGTTCCTTTCCTCCCCTTTCCTTCCTTAGATTATTGGAACACTTTTAAATATTCTATTTTAATGTATCTGTTGTACTTTTTTACTATATTTCTTTGTATAATTTTTTCAGTGGATGCTCTAGGGATTACAGTATACATAATTTTTCCAAGTCTACTTTTAATCACTATTTTACCATTTTAAGTGTAATATAGAAATCTTACCAGCATACAGATCTCTTTACCTTCCCCATTTATGCTGTAGTTGTCTATTAGAATCAATTACATTTACATACATTGAAAATCCTATCAATGTTATAATTTTTGCTTTTTTTTTTTTTTTTTTTTTGACAGATTGCCCAGGCTGGAGTGCAGTAGTGTGATCATAACTCACTGCAATCTCTATCTCCTGGGCTCAGGTGATCTTCCGGCCTCAGCATTCTGAATAGCTAAGACTACAGGCATGCTGTCCCATCAGAACCAGACCCAGTGAATTTTTTTTTTTTTTTGAGGGAGCGTCTCACTCTGTCATCCACATCGGAGTATGATGGCGTGATTTCAGCTCACTGCAACCTCCACTTCCCAGGCTCAAGCAATCCTCCTGCCTCGGCCTCCCGAGTAGCTGGGACTACAGGCACACACAACCACACCCAGCTAATTTTTGTATTTTTTATAGAGACAGGGTTTCGCCACGTTTCCAGGATGGAATTTTTTAATTTTTAGTAGAGACGAGGTCTTGCTATGTTGCCCAGGCTAGTCTCCAACTCCTGAGCTCAAGTGATTCTCCTACTTCAGCCTCTCAAAGTACTGGGATTACAGGTGTGAGCCACTGTACCCAGCCTTATTTTTTATTTGTTTATTTATTTATTGAGACAGGGTCTCACTCTTTTGCCTAGGCTGAAATGCAGTAGTGCGATCATGGCTCACTGCAGCCTTGACCTCCCTGGGCTCAGATAATCCTCCTTCCTCAGCCCCCTGAGTAAGTAGGACTACAGGTGTGTGCCAAAATGCCTGGCTAATTTTTTTTGTGTTTTTGTTTGTGTTTTTTATTGTTTTTTGGTAGAGACAGGGTTTTGCCATGCTGCCCAGGCTGGAATTTTTGCTTTTAACCAAACATATTTTAAATAACTCACAAGGGGAAGAATAGTCTATGATATTTATTCATATTTGTCATTTCTGTTCCTCTTCTTCATTCCTGATGTTTCTACTAGCAATTAATTATCTTAGTTTTTCTTCATCTGAGAATATCCTTATTTCCCCTTCATTCTTAAAGTATATTTTTGCTGGATATAGAATCCTTAGTTGACAGCTCATTTCTCTCACAACTTTAAAGATGTTATTTCACTTCCTTCTGGCCCCCATGGTTTATAATGAAAAATTCAGTTTTCTGAATCCCATTGTTCTTTGGTCGTGTGTTAAGGTTTCTTCTTTGTTTCAGTGTTTAGAATTTTGATTATAATGTGTCAGAGTATAGACTTCTTTGAGTTTATTCTATTTGGCATTCATTAAGCTTCTTGATTCTTTAGGTTTATGTCTTTTCACACATTTGGGAATTTTTCAGAAATTATTTCTTCAAATTTTTTGTTTGTACTACACTTTCTCCTCTTAATCTGGAATTCCAATGACATTAATTTTGGACTTTTGATATTGCCCCACAGGACCCTGAAGTTCTGTTAACTTTTTTTTTCCCAATGTTTTTTCTCTCTCTTGTTCTGATTGGATTATTTCTGTTGACCCATCTTCAAGTTGACTGACTCTTCTGTAATTTCTATCCTGCTTGGAGCTCATCCAGTGAGTTTTTATTTTAGTTATTATATTTTTTCATTTCTCAAATGGCACATTAGAACAACAAACAGAAAAACCAGTGATAGGAGATGGGATTGGAGAAATAAGCCCCAAACTGCCTAGACAGAGCTTTGTAGACAACAGTAGAGCATCTAGATCTTACGCAAAGTACAGAGGAAAAATCACTGGGGATTTTAAGGAAGGGAATAGAATTATGTGATATACAATTTTAAAAGGCTACTTGAGAATGTATTGATAGGGGAAAGAGTGGAATCAATAGATCAGTTAGGAAGTGTTGTCTTGGTCCAAGAAGGACTGTAGTGGCCTGGGCCAGGAAATCACAGGAGCCTAGCACCTCCATCTGGCTCTGCACTGCCCCCACAGGCAGCCTGAACCTCAGGGGACTCTGGATCCTTGTGCTTCCAAGGAAACTGCTTCTTGACTCCTGTCACCATGGCAGCTACACTTCTCCTACCTGGATTGGTCGCTGGAGTGGCATCATCAGCACTAAATGACTGATCCTCACAATAAGAACTGGTTGCCATGGTGCTGATTATGCAAACAAGAATCTGCCTTTCTTCTGCAGGCTCAGGGTCCTTGACTAGCTCTGTACCTAAGGGAAAATCAGGGAGAGAGAGAAGATCATGACGTCGGAGCCAAGGGGAGACTAGCTGTCAGGTGGTTGCTGAGTCACTATTCCTTAAGACTTGCCCAAGTCAAGACTGCTACTAGAGGCTCTTATATAGTGGGGTGAGGGGAGCTTATATTGTGGAGGGGGAGCCCCTGGCACATATACACACAAATTCTAAATCCCATTTTCCTCCCATTTTAGAGCTTCTTTGAATTGTTTCCTTCTCTGAGCAAAACTTTGTCACAGATTGAGGCCTTCCTCCTCTCCCAGCCCCATTACCCTGCAGAGAGGCAGTTTTAGGACAACTTGCTACTGGATTTTTTAAAGAGAGTTTTCATGAAAATTCTTTAAGCAGGCTTGTCTGGAGGTAAGACAGTGGGCCCCGGCCAGAGCTTCTGAATTAAAATATGTAAAGCCAGAACAGGGGACATTTGGGGTGGGGACTGGAATACTAAAACTCCTTGGTACATATGGAGCCTAGGCTTCTGATCTCCTTCTCCTTCCAGACATCATTTGTAACATGAATGTAAGGCAGAGTAGGACCACAGCTGAATTACAATCTTCCTTCGCCCACTCTCCCCAGCTACACTTTATGGTAGTCTGTTTTTCTTCTTGGGAAAGAAAGTTCCTTCCTATGAACCCCTGGTTCAATAGGCCCGAAAACCTGCTAAGTCTTCTGAGGGTATTACTCTCAGCATTAGAATCCCTTCCAATGAACAGTAAAAAGAAGAGCAGCATCAATGCTCCTGTACATTTATCATTTTGATAGCCATTCTCCCGGTGGTTTAAAATCTTAAAATACAGAGAGGAGCACACTCACCTTTGTTCAGCCCACCCAAAGACCAGTATTTCCCTTTTTCCAGAAGCATTGTACTTCACAAAGCAGGTTCACGTTCATTTGCTCTTAGGCCTCAAATTATTGCTATAAATTTATTTTAAAATAATATGTCCAGTACATAATCAGTGACAACCAGATAAACCTCTAGCTTCTGGTGTGACAAGACAGAAACTTGTGTCAGACCCTCCTACTAACATTGGATATATACTCTAGGCAAAATATAAAAATAATTGTATGAAAGCACAGAGACCAATCAAGAGTTAGAAACCTACAGGGAGTACAGTTCTCAAAAAAAGGAAGTCCAACAAGTGACTTCTACATGTATAGGCTTTTCCTCTGAAGATACTTCAGAGTTCACTGCAGTACACAGGGAAACAGCTCTGTCAGCATGTGGCAGTCTTACTAACTGAGGAAGCAGCTTTTGGAGTACAGAGATGCCAGAGCATCTGGAAATTGAGGAAGAAATTTAGAAAATGAGTAAATTACAGAGAGAGGAGCTCAAAATCTGCATACCAACTCCTCTCAAATTCTTAGCTATCTTCTAAATGGCATTTGCGCAGGGTGAGATTTCAAGGAACCTAGTGAAAAAGTCAAATATCTGAACAGAGATTTTGGCAGCTGTCACAGTGTTAGGGTGACTGAGTTTGGAGTTCAGGACCCATAAAATAGAGAGTCTTGGTAAATGACTTTGGGTTATGTTGAAATCCAGAAAGGATCACACCTTAGCCATAAGCACAATATCCCAGGACTAAGAGATACAGCCTAGAATTGAGAATAGGATGAAGTACTCCTTCCCTAACCAGACTGCCGCAGGATCAAGACTTTTACCAAAAATTTAATTACCTACCAGAACAAACTCAAACTATTACCCTTTAAAGATAATAATATAATTCTGATCCTTTGTAATGTATCAACCCCAAATGTTCACTATACAAACCCTTAGGTTTAAGTAATCCACTATCTCGACCTCCCAAAGTGCTGAGGTTACAAGCATGAGCCACCATGCCCAGTTTAATAAATGTTTTAAGCTTAATGAAAAAAAAAATTTAAATGCCAGTCTAGGAGTTAGAAAGCTCACAAACTAGCTTGTAAGTACACAAGAGTGAAAGCAAGAGGTCAGTTAGCTAGTTAGTTATTAAAACAGCTCAATTTAAAAGAGTACAGTGTCCAAGGCCTGGCATGGTGGCTCATGCCAGTAATGCCAACAGTTTGGGAGGCCAAGGTGGGAGGATTGCTTGAGCCTAGGAGTTTGAGACCAGCCTGAGAAACATGGCAAAACCCTGTCTCTACAAAAATAAATAAAAATATAAATAAAATTGGCTGGGCATGGTAGTGTGCACCTGTAGTCCCAGCTACTCTGGAGGCTGAGGTGAGAGGATCGTTTGAGTCTGAGGTTGAGTAGAGGTCAAGTAGAGGTTGTGGTGATCTGAAATTGCAAGACTCTGTCTCAAAAAAAAAAAAAAAGTATAGTGTGCAGTGGTTTGGACCAGGGTAAAGTGGATGGAGTGCAATATATATATATATATATATATATATATATATATATATATATATATATATATATATACACACACACACACACATATATATATACACATATATATATAGCAGATCGAACCTATATGACTTCTAAAGGGTTTTAAGTGGGTCAGAGTAAAGAGTGTCAAGGATAATAAAATAAACTAAATTCCTTGAGTGCCTACTGTTTCATCGCTGTTCATATTTGATTCTCACAACAAACCTGAGTAGGTACGACTTGCACCCGTATCTTACACGCCATCCGTTTCTCCAGCCTTAGGACTGGGAGTACAGGCGGTGGTTCTCGGGACCCAGCTAATGTCCAAAAGGAGCTGGGTCAGGAATTCCAAGAGGTGAGGGTGGGGAGGCGGTAGGGGAAGGAGCTGGGGAGGCGACCGCAGGGGCAGGGCCCGCTCACGATTGGCTGAACTGCCGAGGAGGGTTAAACAGATTCCGCGTCGCGGGCTGGTGGGAAGCTGCAGCCCCGCTCAGCCCCTCGGCCGGCCGTGGCCGCTACCTTCACTGAGACTTGGCCGGGAAGTGAGCGCGCCGAGCCTGGGAAGATGCAGCACCCACTGTGGCCTGGGGGCTGCGACGGGCTCCGGCTGCTTGTCTGCTTCCTGCTGCTGAACAGCTGCCCGGAGGTGGGGACTGCAGCGACATTAGTGCCCACGGTCAGGAGGAACCCTGGGGGGTGCGGGCAGGGCCAAGAGAGTGATCCTGAGAAGTGGGGGTCTGCAGGGGGCCTCAAGGCTAGGAAACTTGGAAGTAAAAGAATGTGCTTAAGGACGTGAGAAGAGAAAAAGGTAGAGAGCGTCTCGCGGAAAGAGGCGTAGGCTTCGGATAGGCTGGGCATATGGGGTCTGGACTCACGAGAAGTGGGTTCAGGGGAAAATTGGGGATTTGGGAAGAGGTCAGAAAGATAAATGAACAGAGAGAGGTAAAACTGGCCTATGTGGCCACAGGAGAAGCAAGAAAGGCCAGAAAAGAGTTGACCAGGGCTGCGGGTATCGGGGTCTTGGCTCCAGGGAGAAGGCTGAGCCGGGAGACGAGCCAGGACTTCCTTGTGCTGTAATCCGATTAACAATAAGGAGACCACTAGGCTGAGGGAAAGCAGGATGGAGGGGGAATGGGATAATCCTTCCCCGCCTTCCCCGCACTAACCCGTAGACCCCGCGCTGACTCACCCGCCAGACTGCGCAAACTCGAGAGTTCCTGCGCACAGCGCATGGGAAAGAGAGCGCAAACTCCTAGTCTGTCGCCCCTCTCCCTGCCTGATTTTTGGGTTTAGAGGCCAATGCAGCGGATTCGGGAACAACTGTGGGAGGAGGCCTGGTGGCAATGAGAGGACGAGGGCCGTGGGGAAGGACCGCCAAGCCTTGCGGAGATGCCTCGCCCACATTCCGCCCAGCGCCGCCGCCACGCTGGCCTCCCCACCTCTCAGCACCACAGACAGCGCCGGGCACGCTCCTGGTCCAGGCCATGCCCGTTCGGGTCACCACTCCTTCCCACCAGTCCTGGGAACGCTGCCTCAGAGAACCAGCTTCCTTTTCCGAAGCTCTTTCCCTTCTCCTCAGGGTGTTGGAGGTTCCACTCCTTCCTTGAGGAGGCTTTCTCATCCCCAAATGTCTCTACTTAAAACTTTCTTGTCACGCTTACCCCCAGGAAATTATTAGACATCTATTTGATTGGGTAGGAGAATTCCCTTTTCTAAAGACCTGTCCAGAATGGCTCATGGTAACTACACTATAGCAAAAAACACACTGTCCTCCAGCCCTATCTCACTTATCTGGAAGAAGGAAGGTGTGCATAGCATTAGGGGTTCTCTTCCCCAACCCCTGTCCTTCCCCCTATGCACAATTCGGCAAACTGTGGGTTTCAGGAAAAGGATCCAGACCCTCAAACCCTAAACAAACCAATACTTTTTCTAATGATTCCAGGCCTCCTCCCTAACACTTCGAGGCTTCAATGACTTCCCTAAGATGAAGCTCACCTGTTTCCCCATGCCCCACCTACCCATCTGATTACCATTCCCATGTGCTTAGCTTTCTGAGCCTCTGCTCATCTGAACTTCTACAGGCTGCTTTTTGTCTAAGTCTGGTTCTTATCTGTAAGTTGGTACCAAGAGTGAACGAGGCCCACGGGTTGAAGAATATGGCACGTGGTGATGGAGGAAGGGAAAAATTAAAGAAGGAAGACTTGAAGCGGGCAAAGGGGCCTGGTAGGGGGAACAGAGGTCAGGGGTCCAGGAGCGACAGTACAAGGAAGCTGCTTCTCCTCAACTGGGATGTGGAAGGCTTCTGGCCAGGTTCCTTGCTGACACCGCTATCTTGCCCTTAGATGGTCAGGACCAAGTAGGAGTGGGGCAGCTTTGGCCCCTCCAAGGATTTGCCACCCCAGTCTTCCAGCATTTACAGGTTGTGCTCCAGCAGATTATACCCCGAGGTAAGTAAAAGCTGGAGAACAGAAGTTGGAGTCTGGTTAGAGATAGGCAGGGGGGAAGAGGGGCTATCTGACCTGAGGATAGGCATTCTGTTCCCCAAATGTCTCTACTTAAAACTTTATTGTCACATTTACCCCCATGGGGATGAGACAGGAGTAGAAGTGGGATCTGGATGGGTGGACTATTTGCACTAGAACACCCTGGAAGTTTTTCCCAAGAGGCTTCTAGGGAAAAAAAAAAAAAACCTGAAAAAGGCCAGCATCCAACTCCTTGAGACTAGTCTCCCCCCAATCCCAGCACTATGTGAGCTTTTCCAAAGCCAGGAGTCTTCAAGTTCTCAGCCAGGAAAACACACACTTCAGCCTCTGAGTAGGAAATTGTATGACAAACAGATGGGAGGAATGAAAGGGAGTGGAGAGCCCACTGGCAACATGTGGCTGACCCTGTTTTAGAGCAGAGTTTCATGAATGTTGGGGAGGAAAGAGTCAGATAGGAAATGTTCCTTGAGTTCATATTACTGCTGCTAATGCCTAATATGTGCATAGTGCCTTAGAGCAGTAGTTATCAAAGCACACCCCTGGACTGGCAGCATCAACCTCATCAGGGAACTTGTTAGAAATGCGAATTTTTGAACTTCACCACAGACCTACTGCATCAGAAGCCCTAGGGGTGGGAAACAGCAGTCTGTATTTTAACAGACCTTGCAGGAGATTCTGATGCACATGCTAAAGTTTGATCATCACTGCCTTAGCATTTTCTAAGCACTCTTTACATTCCTAACCTCATTTAATCCTCACAATAGCATCAAATGAACCAGCAAAGAGACTGTCATCATAATCCTAATTTGAGTATTATATGCTAGGCACTATGCTAAGCAACTTTAATACATCATCTTGTTTAATTCTCGCTGTAAAATGTAATCTAATATATACTTGAGGGAAAGGTTGCTCTGATCCCTGGAGTGGATCCGAGTGTCCCAGGTGTCAACTCACCCCATCCTTTCATCCTGCAGGTCTGTTCTGGAAGGATGACATCACCCAGGATGCAATGATCCAAAAGATGGAGCATGCCAGCAGACTGCATCCCCAAGATCCATGCCTGAATGATGGGAAGGCAGTTTTCCCCCCTAAAACTGCTGCGGTGAGGTGCATGAGGCCTGTGGTCATTCCAAGCATTCTGGCAGACAGACGGAACAGGGAAGGAATGTGTGCTAAAACTGCGGGTAGAAGTTGCCAGGAACACTGTGAGGAGAATAATTCAGAGGTCCTGTTTGGAATCAGCAGAGAAGAATTTCATGATCCATTAGTGATATCTGCAAAGGGAGGGGAGGTGGGTGTGGCAAGCCTAGGTCCAATTTGTCATTCCCTGTCTCTTCTAGAAGCAAACAAGAGGAGAAACTTCAACTCCTATTCCCCACGGTGAAACTCATGTATCTTCTCAATAATTGTGAATCCCTGACTTTGTATCCAATTGCTTTTCCTGTGGGGCCCTCTCACCCTTTTCTGCCTCCTTCTTGACTCCTGGTTTCCCTCCTCACAGAGCCCCCTGGCCAAGGTGAACAGGGATCAGTGCTTTACCTCCAAAGTGGTTTCTAAGGCCTTGAAACAAGAGGTGGCCAACCCTGTCAAGGTGAGGGGCTCACTTTTTCTAGGGAGGTTGGACCTGTTTAAATGAGGAAGGCAGAGGCCGGGCGCGGTGGCTCATGCTTGTAATCCCAGCACTTTGGGAGGCCGAGGCGGGAGGATCATGAGGTCAGGAGACCGAGAACACGGTGAAACCCCGTCTCTACTAAAAATACAAAAAAATTAGCCAGGCATGGTGGCGGGCGCCTGTAGTCCCAGCTACTTGGAGAGGCTGAGGCAGGAGAATGGCGTGAACCCGGGAGACGGAGCTTGCAGTGAGCCGAGATTGCGCCACTGCACTCCAGCCTGGGCGACAGAGCGAGACTCCGTCTCAAAAAAAAAAAAAAAAAAAGAGGAAGGCAGATAGGAAGAAGCGAATGGGCATTGGGGTGAGGGCAGATAGCTGAAGAAAAGATTTTTCCATTCCTAATCAAAGGTACCCCTAATTTCCTGTATCTCTCAGACTACCTATAGGCATTCATATGGGGGGCTGGACATGATGCAGGCGCTGGGAGCCTCTAAGGAAGAAATTATCTGTAAGATCATGCATAGGTATTGAGTTTAAAATAGGCACTGAAACTGCAGTTTTCAAAATTAAAGGTCCTCCTTTTTGCCATATATGCCCTTGTATATAGCAAGTGATAGCAACACTCCCTTGATGAATGGCAGGTGCAGCTCAGAGACCCTCACATTCAGCCTCCCCCTTGCTCTACTCCATGGCCTGAGCAAGTCACCCGGGCAAGGCTCTGAGACATCTCCTTGGGATCTGTGAACTCTTCAGAATCCAGAATGGAAACCACCCATCTAGTACTCCCATCCATCTTTATAGATGAGAAATTGGGGCCCAGGCCATGGGACATACTCAAGGCAACACCATGGGTTTGTGGCAGAGCCAAGACTGGACCCAGGTCTCCTGATTTCCAGCTCTTTCCCCTGCATAGTCCCTGCCCTTCCTCTCAAGAACTGCAGTGGAATTTGGCCATTCCAAACATCAGACTTCTCCACATTGAAAAAAGAGGTTTTTTTGTTTTTTTTTTTTGGACTAAGACCTAAATTATAAGAAGGTGGCAACCAGAGGAAGATGTAAAGGAAGGGCATCTGAGGTGGACAGCATTGCCACTATGAATGTCCTGAGACACCCATACCATGTCATGTTAAGGAATAGACAGAAAAGTCAGTGGCCAAAGATGAGGGTGGAGAATTAGGCCCAGGACTGACCACACAGGGGCTCACAGATCATAGCAAAAGGTTTGGATTTTATTCTAAGTGCAGTGGGAATTTAACTGGGAAATTTTAAGGAAAGGAATGTCACAATGTGATATGATTTTAAAAGGCCACCCTGGTGATGTTGGGGAATGAACTGTAAGGAGAGCAAGAGTCAAAACTGAGAGGTTTGTAAGGAGAGGCTCATCCTGGTCCAGGGAGACCAAGGTGGCTTGAATTTGGGTGGTGGCAGTGAAGCAGGGCACCCCCGGCTGGCTGCACCCTCCATCTAAAGGCAACCTGCACCACAGGGGGTTCCAGCTCCTCATGCTCTCCGAGGAAACAGATTCATACTTCCATAATGTGGCAGCTGGGCTTCCTAAGCCTGGATTGGTTGCTGGGGCAACATAATCAGAGCTCAGTGACGGAAGTGACGGAGACCTACCTGTGGGGGACTGGTTGCCCTGGTGCTCCCAGGAATAATGCAAACAAGGAGCTGCCATTCTTCTCCAGACCTAAGCTTAAGGGCAAACCATGGAGAGACAGGGCTACATGTGAGACCCAAGGGGACAGGCTCTCAGTCGGTGAGCTGTCACCATGCTGAAGGGTTACTCAAATCAGGCTGTTACTACAGTATTTGTGGAAGGAGGGCAGATGAGGGAGGAGCCACCGTCTCACATCCCGACTCTAGCTCCCTTGTTTCTTCTCGTTTTAGGGCTTCTCTGGGCCATTTTCTACTGTGGGCCGCAATCTTGTGGCTGATTGAGACCTCATGTGGAGCCTCCCTGCCCCAGCACCCTTCCCATTGCCCTTCAGAGGGGCAGTTCTTGGATGACCCAGATTTGAATCATTAAAGTAGACTCTCATACAAACACTGTCTGTGAGTTTGTCTTGAGGCAAGATGGGTGGGGGTTGAACTTGGCCAGAGCCACCAAACGGAGGGAGGTGGGACCAAAACATGGAGTGGGGATGAGGGGAGCATAACTCTTGGCTGATGGAAGACTGGCTTCTGTCTTGTTTTCCTTCCACTGATAATTCCCGGAGTAGGGAAAGCAAGAGTGAGACCACAGCTGGAATGGCAGGCCCCCTAACCCAGCCACATCCCAGCCACACTGTGTGGTCTAGTTGCCCATCCTTTCACGTTATGGGGAGGTGGACTCCATTTCTTTTACCCCTCATGCCAGACAGGCCTGGCCCCTGCTGTTTTTTGAGGGTCCCCACCTTCAGCATTATAGCCCCTGCCAGGCTTTCCCACCCATCCTGTCTACAAGGACCAACAGATCAGTGCTGAGGTCAGAGTGTACACACATTGGACATTCTGATCATTCTTGCCAATTTGCTCCTGGTAGCTTAAAATCTTAAAAGGGAGTTGGTAATCTCACCACCCATGCTCAGCCAACAACCAAACACTACAATGTCCTATTTGCAGAGCTTTATATGTTTTGAAGCACTTTCACACACATTGGAGGCTCACAGGTATAAGCAAATGGGCAGGTATCAAGACTGGGTTTCTTAGCCGTGCACAGTGGCTTATGCCTGTAATCCCAGCACTTTGGGAGGCCAAGGCGGGTGGATCATTTGAGGTCAGGAGTTCGAGACCAGCCTGGCCAACATGGTGAGACCCTATCTCTACTAAAAATACAAAAATTAGGCTGGGCACGGTGGTTCACGCCTGTAATCCCACACTTTGGGAGGCGAGGCAAGGGGATCACCTGAGTTCAGGAGTTCGAGACCAGCCTGGCCAACATGGTGAAATCCCATCTCTACTAAAAATACAAAAATTAGCTGGGTGTAGTGGTGCACACCTGTTATCCCAGCTAATCAGGAGGCTGAGGCAGGAGAATCACTTGGACCCAGGAGGTGGAGGTTGCAGTGAGCTGAGATCACACCCCTACACTCCAGCCTGGACAACAGAGCAAGATTCCATCATAAATAAACAAACAAACAAAAATTAGCCAGGCATGGTGGCGCGCTACTCAGGAGGCTGAGGTAGGAGAATCGCTTGAACCTGGGAGGCGGAGTTGCAGTGAGCCAAGATCGCACTACTGCACTGCAGCCTGGACGACAGAGTGAGACTCCATCTCAAAAAAACAAACCAAAAAAAAACAAAACCAAAAACTGGTTTTCTCTAAGGAATTGGAACTTGGCCACACCACATCTTCCCCATTTACACAACCCAGAGAAACTACGTGACTAGTTCTTAATGATCCAGATTCTCAGTCATGCTACTGTAGTTGCCCTTTCCTTTCTTGTTATGTTCAAGATGTGGCTAAAGCCAACGTTAGATCGGTCATACTCATTCGTACCTAGTTCTCATCAAATCAATTAACCTATGCCACTCATCCATCTTTTCTTCTTACGCCTTTCTTTCTCATTCGTTTTCAAACATGTATGTAATCATGTGCTTCATGGTGCCTGGCCTTTATGCTGAGTCACATATTTGGTTCCTGCCCTCAAAGACCTTTAAGAGTAGTCAGGGCGGGGTGCGGTGGCTCATTCCCATAATCCCGGCACTTTGGGAGGCCAAGGCAGGCAGATCACTTGAGCCCAATAGTTTGAGACCAGCCTGGGCAACATGGTAAAACCCCATCTCCACAAAAATACAAAAATTAGCTGGGCATGGTGGTGTGCACCTGTAGTTCCAGCTACCTGGGAGGCTGAGGTGGGAGAATCACTTGAGCCCAGGATGTCGAGGCTGCAGTGAGCCATCATTGTGCCACTGCACTCCAGTCTGGATGACAGAGTGAGGCTGTTTAAAAAAAAAAGTCAAGAAAGTAAGCCACATATAACGTAGCGTCATTCAGGTATCTACAAGGAGTGAATGCAGTGGATACCCCACCCCATATCTCCTGGCGTGCATCTCCATTTGCCTGCAGCTGCAGGTGGACAGTTCTTGAACCTGTCAACCTTCCCACCTCATGCCCTGGGTTTCTGCTTCTTATCCTGCAGGCTTTCTGGAATGCCAAGGGACTGCCCCCCTGTGCCCCAGGCAGCCCTGAAGCACCTGGGATGTAATGCCCCTAGAGGCAACTCTCAACCAGTTAAGGACCAAATTTAGTGCAAAAATATCCCAGATTCCACCAGTCCTTAGTGAGGAATGTTCAGTATGAGTCTTCAGAGGGTCCCTAGTGAGATTCAGCCTCGTCGCCCACAGTGGTAACCTGTTCAGCAACACACTTAATATTATTGGCTTTTCTTCCTTCTTTGGCTTACTTTCCCTGTCCTTCATCTGTGATTTCTAGAATCATCTCCCACAGGAACTACCTGCACCCAAATTATTTATTTATTTATTTTTGAGACCCAGATCTCGCTCTGTCACCCAGGCTGGAGTACAGTAGTGCAATCATAGCTCACAGCAGCCTCAGTCTCTTGGGATTCTTCCACCTCACTTGAGCCCGAGAGACTGAGGCTGCTGTGAAAAATTGGAAGAATCCAATTCCTCCACCTCACTTGAGCCTGAGTAGCTGGTACTACAGATGCTCACCACCATGCCTGGCTAATTTTTTTGGTTTTTAGTAGAGACAAGGTCTATGTTCCCCAGGCTGGTCCCAAACTCTTGAGCTCAAGCAATCCTCCTGCCTTGGCCTCTGAAAGTACTGGGATTACCAGCATGAGTCACCATGCCCAGCCCAAGTTCTTGTCTCAGTCTGCTCTTGGGTCCACCCAGACCAAGCCTACTCTGTGCCAGACATTCTTCTAGGCCCTGGGGATACAGTTGTGAACAAGTCAGAGTATCCACTGCCATGGATTTGGTTATAAATCATTAACTAACTGCCTGGGTATAGGGCAGAATCTAAGCAATTTATCTGGCCCACAGAGCATTCAAGTTCTCGTCTCACCAACCTCTTCAACACTGCGGTGTTTCCCCCATCCTGCTGTCCTATGTGCACCGGCAATTCAGCGCTATTTGCATTTCCCCCAAACATATCCAGCTGTTTTATGCTCCTGGGCCTTTGTATCAGCAGTTCCCTCTGCATATAAGTGCCCCATCCCCAGCACACCTTGTCAATCTTGTCTGAAAAATCTAAATTCTCCTCTGTGGTCCATTCCCTGACCCTCATAATATCACCCCCATACCCAAAGCAAAATTGCAGAGGTTGGAAAAATAAAACCTATAGAGGACATTAAATAATCTGACAATTCTGGGACATGGTGAATGGGTAGGAAAGATGGGAGTTTTTAGAAAGGAAGGCAGGTTCAGTTCCTATTGCAGAGGACCAGGTTATCTGATTTGGGTAGTATCTGATAGGTAATGAGGAGACACTAAATGTTTTTGAGCAAGAGAACACAATGAAAGTTGTGCTTAAGCACAGCCTCACATTTCTGTTTAAGGATGGATTAGAGAGCAGGAGAAAGTGGAAACATTTTAGAAACACTGTTGCAATGGTGGGGGTGTCCCATACAGGACCTGAATGAGAGTGAAAGAGGACATGTATGAGAGATATTTTGAAGGATGAGTTAATAAGCCTTGGCAACTGTTATGGGTTGAATTCTGTCCCCCCACCAAAAAAAAAAAAATCATATGTTGAAGTCCTAATCCCCAGTACTTCCAAATGTGATGTTATTTGGAAATAGGGTTGTTGCAGATATAGTTAGTTCAGATGAGGTCATTAGGACGGACTCTAATTCAATACCAATCATGGTATCCTTATAAAAAGGAGAGATACACAGTGGCCAGTGCTTGTAGTCCCAGCTACTCAGAAGGCTGAGGCGAGATAATCGCTTGAGCACAGGAGTTTGAGACCATCCTCGGCAGCAGAGGGAGACCCAATCTCAAAAAAAGCAAGGGCAGGATTTGAAGACAGCCATAGCTAGAGCAAAGAAGATGTGAAAAGATAAAGGGAGATGGAAGCCATCTACAAGGCAAGGAGAGAGTTCTGAAACAGATTCTCCCTCACAGCTCTCAGAGGGAATCAACCCTGCCAACAGCTTGGTTTCAGATTTCTAGCCTCCGAAGCTGTGAGACCATAAATTTCTGTTGTTTAAGCCGCCCAGTCTACGGTACTTTGTTACGGCAGCCCTAGCAAACTAGTACAGATGACTGGGCTTTGTTGAAAGAGGAGGCTTACCTGAATTTAGAGATTTTGTGACTGAGTGAATAAAAGTGCCATTCACAGAACAGGAATATCTGGAGAATTGAAGAAGGAAAATTGATTTACTCTTAAGAGTTAAAGCTGGGAGCTCATTTAAGGACATCACCACAGCTGTGTCCTCCTATCTCTTTGCTACTTCATTACCTTTTCTTTGGATGTCTCATTATTTTCGTCAACACATGCTGTAATATCTTCTATATTTATTTTTTCCTGAATTTCTGCTTCTGGTAATGTTGCACTAAGTCATTACCTCAAGCCTTTTGGATGTCTGATCATTTTCGTCAACACATGTTGTAATATCGCCTATATTTTTTCCTCAATTTCTGCTTCTGGTAATAATGCACTAGGTCATTACCTCAAGCTAATACTCCTCAGGCCCCTGCTGAAGACAACTTGTCTTAGGCTGATTCCTCCTAAAGTCAAACTGCGAAATAAGGGCTTGTATAAAGGTTGTTTAGTTTGGGAAGATATCACAAGATCAAGAGTGGGAGAATGAAAAGAGTGAAACAGGAGGGCTTGGAAAGCTAATTTAAGGGTGCAAGAATGAGTTGTAGGCCACTGGGAATCAGTTCTTCTGGGGACTCTTTAAGCATCAGGTACAAGATATACCCTACAATTGTCCTTCGGAAAGAAAAGTATTTATCTTCTAGTTTCCATCCGCCATTGGATTAAGAGTTGACCTATGGGACGTTAATTTCCTTATACTTCCAGGTTTTTCATGGATGAGAATGACTGAACAGATTCCCAGGAGTGCCTAATGCTGTCGTAGCAGAGCAGACTCAAACCAAAAACAAGAGATATTTAGTGCAGGTGAGGCAGGTGGTGTCAGATGATGCCTGCATGCTGCTGCTGGCTGCAGCAATGGCTGGAGTTAAGATAACTCAGGCCAGGAAAGGTGGCTTACACCTATAATCCCAGCAATTTGGGAGCCCGAGGCAGGCAGATTGCTTGAGCTCAGGAGTTTGAGACCAGCCTGGGAAACATAGCAAAAACACATTTCAAAAAAATATGTAAAAATTAGCTGGGCATGGTGGTGCGTGCCTGTAGTCCTAGCTACTTGGGAGGTTGAAGTAAGAATTACCTGAGCCCGGGAGTTCAAGGCTGCAGTGAGCTGAAATTACAGCACTGCACTCCAGCCTGGGCAACAGGGTGAAATCCTGCCTCAAAAAAATAAGTGGGTGAAAAATTACCAAAATCTTTTTTAAACCATCAAGGAACGAGCAAGAGAGTGAGAAGAAACTGACACAGAAAAAGATCCAGGAAAGGAACAGAATCCAGAGATAGTAGACCCAATGTTCAGGGTTGCAATGGAGAAATTTTCCATTCTTAGGAGGTAGATGACCAGCCTGGGCAATGCAGTGAGACCTTATCTTTACAAAAAATAAAATTAGTGGGGCAGGGCAGCATACACTGGTAGTCTTAGCTACTTGAGAGGCTGAGGCAGGAACATTGATTGAGCCTGGTAGGTCAAGCCTGCAGTAAGCCAAGGTTGCACCACTGCACTCGAGCCTGGGTGACAGAGCGAGAGCCTCTCTCTTGAGGGGGCGGGGAGGGGAAGGTCTAGAAAAGACTGATTTAGACAGCCTGTGGAGCTAGAGGAGTAGATGTTAGAATCCAGGGCTTGTGAAAGAAAGAATTCTAGTAAACTTCTCCGTGTTTGGCCTGGGAACAAGAAACAAACTCCAAGCATTAAGATAAAAAAGTAAAATTAGCTGGGTATGGTAGTGCATGCCTGTAATCTCAGATACTCTGGGAGGCTGAAGCAGAATAATCACTTGAACCCAGGAGGCAGAGGTTGCAGTAAGCTGAGATCGTGCCATTGCACTCCAGCCTGGGCAACAAGAGTGAAACTCTGTCTCAAAAATAAATAAATAAATAAATAAATAAATAAATAAATAAATAAATAAATAAAGTAGTAACCCTTGCTCAGTCTGCAGTATGGCTCTGAAATTGGATTAAGGTTATATTAGATTGCTAGTGCTTTCAGGCACCTGCAGACATAAATGAAAATCCATCAAAACTTTAAATTATTTCTACAAATAATTTTCCAAATACTATATGCTCTGCACAATAGATAACAAAAACAGACTCACAGTGATTTCAATGAAAAACACTGGTTCCAACATAAAACATCTGTGCTTGCTATGTTCAAACCTACAAAGACCAAACTATAATTTTTGACAGGAAACCAGAAACCACAGAGTGTAATATAAAAGATTTTTTTTTTTTTTTTGAGATGGAGTCTAGCTCTGTTGCCCAGACTGGACTGCAGTGTCCAGGCATGGTGGTGTATGCCTGTAATCCCAACACTCTGGAAGGCTGAGGCGGGTGGACCACCTGAGGTCAGGAGTTCGAGACCAGCCTGGCCAACATGGTGAAACCCCATCTCTACTAAAAATACAAAAATATTAGCCGGGCGTGGTGGTGTGGGCCTGAAATCCCAGCTACTCGGGAAGCTGAGGCAGGAGAGTTGCTTGAACCGGGAGGTGGAGGTTGCAGTGAGCCAAGATTGTACCACTGCTCTCCAGCCTGGGTGACAGAGTAAGACTCCATCTCAAAATAATAATAATAATAAAAAAATATGGGCATGGTGGTTCATGCCTGTAATCCCAGCACTTTGGGAAGCCGAAATGGAAGGATCACTTGAGACCAGGAATTTGAGACCAGCCTGGTTAATATAGTGATACCTCATCTCTAAAAAAGAAAAAATTATTATTATCATTTATTATTAAATAAAATCAATAAACTAAGTTTGCATTTTAGAAAACTAGAGAAACAAGAACAATTTAAGCCTAAAGCAAGTGGAGGAAAATGAATAACAAAAATCAGGGTAGAAACCAATAAAATTTACAACAGGGAAATAGAAAAAAATCAATGAAACTCAAAAGCTGGTTCTTTGAAAAAAAAATGAGAATCAAATAGAAATGCTAAAACTTAAAAATACAAGAACCACCTGTAATTCCAGCACTTTGAGAGGCCAAAGTGGGCACATCACAAGGTCAGGAGATTGAGACTATCTTAACACGGTGAAACGCTGTCTCTACCAAAAATACAAAAAATTAGCGGGATGTGGTGGTGCGCACCTGTAGTCCCAGCTACTTGGGAGGCTGAGGCAGGAGAATGGCATGAACCCAGGAGGTGGAGCTTGCAGTGAGCCGAGATCGTGCCACTGCACTCCAGCCTGGGCAACAGAGTGAGACTCCATCTCACAAAAAAAAAAATACAATAACTAAAATTTGTAATTCATTAATGGGCTTAACTACTGAAAGACAATTGGTACCAGAAGCTAGGTAACATTTCAACTGCTGAGTATATTCCTAATGGAAATGAGCACTATTTTCACACTCACACACACACAATACTCACTAAACAATATGCAAAAATGTTCTTAGTAATCTCATACAATAATCTCCAAACTGGAAATCACCCCAAAGTCCATCAGTGGGTAAACGGTGGTATATTCATATAAGGAAATATTAAACTATACACCAATAGACACAGCAACATAGATAAATGTCATAGACATAACGTGGAGTGAAAAAACTCAGACACAAAAGAGGACACACTTTTTCTTTTTAAACCAAGTTCAAAAAGTAGCAAAGCTAATCTGATTGACATCAGCATAGTGCTACATAGGGGTATACTGACTGGTTAGGAGCATGAGGGATACTTCTGGGATGCTGGAAATGTCCTACATATTGATCTAGGTGGTGGTTACAGGGTTTTATATATATGCTATGTGTGTATAATTACAGAGCTGTAAACATAAGTTTGTATACTGAATGTAAATTGGATTTCAATAATAAATCATATCTACTTGCCTTAACAAAATAATATTAATAACAGAACCTTTCAAAATAAAAATGTGAAAGATGAATAAAAGAAAGATGTTTTTGAAAAGAAGATGGATGATTTGCTTTACCTGATATCAAGACTTAGTATGAAAACATAGTATTTAAGAGAGTGTGCTATTGATGCAAGGATAGGTGGATCTAGAAGACAAAATAAACCAGCTTGGGCAACATGGTGAAACTCCATCTCTATAGAAAGTATAAAAATTAGCTGGGCAAGGTGGTGCACACCTGTGGTCCCAGCTACTCAGGAGGCTGAGGTGGAAGGATCAGTTGGGCCCAAATGGTCGAGGCTGCAGTGATCCATCACCATATCACTGCACTCCAGCCTGGACAACAAAGCAAGACCCTGTTTCAAAAACAAAACAAAAATAAAGAGCTCAGAAATAGACCCACAATGATGTGGACACTTGCTTTATATTAAAGGTGGCACTACAGAGAGGAGAGGGTAATATTTTCAATAAAGAGTACAGGAACAATTAGGTATCTTTGTAGAAGAAAAACTCACCTTTACCCATAGCTTACAGCATGCACAAAACTGGAATTCGGCCAGGCGCGGTGGCTCACGCTTGTAATCCCAGCACTTTGGGAGGCCGAGGCGGGTGGATCACAAAGTCAGGAGATCGAGACCACGGTGAAACCCCGTCTCTACTAAAAAAAAATACAAAAAATTAGCCGGGCGTGGTGGCGGGCGCCTGTAGTCCCAGCTACTCGGAGAGGCTGAGGCAGGAGAATGGCATGAACTCGGGAGGCGGAGCTTGCAGTGAGCCGAGATTGCACCACTGCACTCCAGCCTGGGCGACAGAGCCAGACTTCTTTTCAAAAAAAAAAAAAAAAACTGGAATCCTAGTGGATTATAGGCCAAGGATTCAACAATGAAGAATTTAGAAGATAGTATAAGAATATCTTCATGACCTCAGAATTAAAGGTCATGAAGTTTTCTTAAAGAGGGAACAAAGGTGCTAGAAAATTAAGGAAAAGATAGTACATTTGATCCATTAAATTAAGAATACCTGATCATCAAAAGACACCATTAAGACAGTGAAAAAGGAAACCATAGATTGGAGAATATATTTCCTACTTATATCCCTACAAAAAGCTGGTATCCAGAATATATAAACAATCCTGCAAATCAATAAGACAAATATTTTTTAAACCCAATAAAAAATTGGCAAGACACTTGAACAGGTACTTTAAAACATGATCTTCAAATAATCTATAAACTCATAAAAGGTATTCAACATCGTCGGGGCACGGTGGCTCATGCCTGTAATCCCAGCACTTTGGGAGGCTGAGACGGGTGGATCACCTGAAGTCAGAAGCTCGAGACCAGCCTGGCCAACATAGTGAAACCTCGTCTCTACTAAAAATACAAAAAATTAGCCGAGTGTGGTGGTGGTGCCTGTAATCCCAGCTAGTTGGGAGGCTGAGGCAGGAGAATCGCGTGAACCCAGGAGGCGGAGGTTGCTGTGAGATGAGATCGTGCCATTGCACTCCAGCCTGGGTAACAGTGCGAGGCTCCATCTCAAAAAAAAAAAAAAAAAAAAAAGTATTCAACATCATGAGTCATCAAATAAATGCAAATTTAAACCACAAAATAACATTTCATTCCAACAGGATTGGTACATTTTTTAGAAACTTACAATACCAGGTCTGGCAACAATATGGACTAACTAAAGCTCCATACTGCTGGCCTGAGTATAAATTGGTAAAATTAATTTATTTCTTTGCTTTATTTTATTTTATATTTTATATATTTTATTGTATTTTGACAGAGTCTCATTCTGCCGCCCAGGCTGGACTGCAGCGGCGCAATCTCGGCTCACCTCAACCTCTGCCTCCCGGGTTCAAGGGATTCTCCTGCCTCGGCCTCCTGAGTAGCTAGGATTACAGGTGCATGCCACCACGACTGGCTAATTTTTGTATTTTTAGTAGATACCAGGTTTCACCATGTTAGCTAGGTCAGCCAATTGGTAAAATTTAGAAAACAGTTTTATATTAGCCATTAAAGTTGAACATACACTTACTATGGCCCATCAATTTAACTCCCAGGTATACCGTGGTTCTTAAATTTCAGCATGCATTAGAATCACCTGGAGGGATTGTTGAAGTCAGAGAGTCACATTCACAGTTGTTGCTTCAGTAGTTCTGGAACCCAAGAATTTGCATTTCTAAGAAATTTTCAGATACTGATACTGCTGGTCCAGAGACCACAGTTCAAGAACTACTAGCTTAGAGAAATGCACACATAGGTACACAAAAGACGTGTGTACAGGAATATTCATAATAGCGGCTGGGCGAGGTGGCTGACGCCTGTCATCCCAGCACTTTGGGAGGCCAAGGCGGGAGGATTATGAGGTCAGGAGTTAGAGACCAACCTGACCAACATTGTGAAACCTCATCTCTACTAAAAATACAAAAATTAGCCAGGCGTAGTGGCACGCACCTGTAATCCCAGCTACTCGCGAGGCTGAGGCAGGAGAATCACTTAAACGCGGGAGGCAGAGGTTGCAGTGAGCCAACATTGTGCCACTGCACTCCAGCCTGGGTGACAGAGTGAGACACCATCTCAAAAAAAAAAAAAATTCATAATAGTATGTCCAGAATTGGTGGGTTCTCGGTTTCACTGACTTCAAGAATGAAGCCATGGACCCTCGCACTGAGTGTTACAGTTCTTAAAGGCGGCGTGTCTGGAGTTCGTTTCTTCTGATGTTCGGATGTGTTCGGAGTTTCTTCCTTCCAGTGGGTTCGTGGTCTTGCTGGCTCAGAAGTGAAGCTGCAGACCTTTGCGGTGAGTGTTACAGCTCTTAAAGTGGCGTGTCTAGAGTTGTTCGTTCCTCCCGGTTGGTTTGTGGTCTCGCTGGTTTCAGGAGTCAAGCTGCAGACCTTCACCGTGAGTGTTACAGCTCATAAAGGCAGTGTGGACCCAAAGAGTGAGCAGTAGCAAGACTTATTGCAAAGAGCAAAAAAAACAAAGCTGCCACAGTGTGGAAGGGGTCCCGAGTGGGTCGCCACTGCTGACGTGGGCAGCCTGCCTTTTTTCTCTTATCTGGCCCCACCCACATCCTGCTGATTGGTCCATTTTACAGAGAGCCGATTGGTCTGTCTTACGGAGAGCTGATTGATCCGTTTTGACAGGGTGCTGATTGGTGCGTTTACAATCCCTGAGCTAGACAGGAAAGTTCTCCACCTCCCCACTAGTTTAGCTAGATACAGAGTGTGGATTAGTGCATTCAGAAACCCTGAGCTAGACACAGGGTGCTGATTGGTGTGTTTACAAACCTTGAGCTAGATACAGAGTGCCGATTGGTGTATTTACAATCCCTTAGCTAGACTTAAAGGTTCTCCAAGTCCCCACCAGATTCAGGAGCCCAGCTGGCTTCACCCAGTGGATCCCCCACCGGGGCCGCAGGTGGAGCTGCCTGCCAGTCCTGCGCCCTGAGCTCGCACTCCTCAGCCTTTGGGTGGTCGATGGGACTGGGCGTGGTGGAGAAAGGGGCGGCGCTCGTCACGGAGGCTCGGGCCGCGCAGGAGCCCATGGCGGAGGGGAGGCTCAGGCATGGTGGGCTGCAGGTCCCAAGCCCTGCCCTGCAGCTAAGGCCCGGCGAGAAGTCGAGCACAGCAGCTGCTGGCCCAGGTGCTAAGCCGCTCACTGCCTGGGGCCAGCCGGCTGCTCCGAGTGCGGGGGCCCGCCGAGCCCACGCCCACCCGGAACTCGCGCTGGCCCGCAAGTGCCGCGTGCAGCCCCGGTTCCCGCCCGCACCTCTCCCTCCACACCTCCCCGCAAGCTGAGGGAGCCGGCTCTGCCTTGGCCAGCCCAGGAAGGGGCTCCCCACAGTGCAGCGGCGGGCCGAAGGGCTCCCCAAGCGCGGCCAGAGTGGACCCCAAGGCCAAGGAGGTGCCGAGAGCGAGTGAGGGCTGTGAGGGCGGCCAGCACGCTGTCACCTCTCAATAGCATTATGCATAATAATACTAAACCTGAAACAACACAAATGTCCATCAGCAGAAAAATGGATACAAAAAAAAATTTTTTTTTTTATACGAAGTCTCTATCACCCAGGCTGGAGTGCAATGGCGCAATCTTGGCTCACTGCAATCCCCACCTCTCAGGGTCAAGCGATTCAGCTGCCTCAGCCTCCCGAGTAGCTGGGATTACAGGCATGAGCCACCACACCTGGCTGGGACTACAGGTATGTGTTCCCACGCCCAGCTAATTTTTGTATTTTTTGTACAGACAAGGTTTCATCATGTTGCCTGGGCTGGTCTCAATCTCCTGGGCTCAGGTGATCCTTCTGCCTCAGCCTCCCAAAGTGCTGGGATCACAGGCATGAGCCATTGTGCCTAGCCTCTACAAAAAAAAAAAAAAAAATAGCCAGGCATGGTTGCTCACAATGGTAGCTGCTCAGGAGGCTGGGGCAGAAGGATTGCTTGAGCCCAGGAGTTGAAGGCTTCAGTGAGCTATGATCTTGCCACTGCACTCCAGACCGAGTGATAGAGTGAGACCCTGACTCTAAATAAATAAATGTTTAAAAATGTATTAGTCACTGTTAGAGGTCACTGCACTACACAGACTCATTATTTTGCAAAAGGGTAAAGAGAAAAAGCTAAGAATGTATGTTACCTTTCCAGTTGGAATTGCATTTTAGTGTAAACTAAACCCAGTTGATGAGAGAAAGCCCTTCTTTACAAAATAAAATAAGCGATAAATGTGAACGGAATGATAGGATTATAAAAATCACCATTTTGCAACCTCTAATGAAATCATTTAGTCAAGGATGGATCACCAATGAATAGTGAAACCATTAGGTGAAAAGTTGATGAGGAACTAGATAGTCTCACAGTGCCAAAGTATCATCCAAGGATTACATGCTGGTCACATTAGGAAACCACAGCTTTACATGCAGAGATCTGGCTGTCTCTACCTTAAACCAGTGATCAATTTTAACATCACTAATAGAACAGTCAGACATCATGTACTTCCTGAAATGATGCAATGAGAGGCATTTTGCTTTAAAAATTCTTTAATTTGATACAATCAAGACTTCATACATAACTTCTAGTTTACAGGAAATACAGGTGATATACAGGTTATACACTGGAGAAATACAGGGAAATACAACACGAAGAAAAAATCAGATAAACCCAGAAGAAGAGTTCTAAAGAAAAATTAACCTGGTCTATCAACATGACAATATCAAAAATGGGGGAGGGGAGGCAGGAGATGGTGTCTATGCTAATTTACAGAGAATTAAGAAACACAACAAAGGCAGTGGTTGTTCTTAAAATTGACTGTTATTTTGAACAAAACACCTGAAAAGAAAAGGCATTTTGGGGGAAACAATCTGAGAAATTTGAATATGAACTGAGCATTAAATTATATTAAGGAATGGCCAGGCGCGGTGGCTCACGCCTGTAATCCTAACACTTTGGGAGGCCGAGGTGGGCGGATCACGAGGTCAGGATATCGAGACCATCCTGGCTAACGCGGTGAAACCCCATCTCTACTAAAAATACAAAAAATTAGCCGGGCGCGGTGGCGGGCGCCTGTAAACCCAGCTACTCAGGAGGCTGAGGCAGGAGAATGGCGTGAACCCGGGAGGCGGAGCTTGCAGTGAGCCACTGCAGTCCAGCCTGGGTAAAAGAGCAAGACTCCTTCTCAAAAAAATAAAAAATTAAAAAAAAATTATGTTAAGGAATTATTGTAAAATTTTTTAGGTGTGGTAACAGCACTTAGGTTGTGCAGGAAAATGTCCTTATTTCTTGGAGATGCATAATGAAATATTTTGAAGAGAAATGTCATGATGCCTATCATTCATGTTTAAATACTAAAAAGAAGCAAATATGGTAAAACATCAATAACCAATAAGTATTGATGATGACTATGTAAGTATTCATTATGCATTTCTGTCCTTTTTAAATTTTATTTTATTTTACTGGAAAGCAAGAGAGGAAGGAGGTCAAATTTGAACTTAAGAAGCTCACTTCCCTACTTATTGGATGACTAGAGTGGAAGCAAAAGAGCAGTTAGCTGATTGTTGCAGTGGTCGTGGTGAAAGAGCACAGTGTTTTAGTTCAGGTAGTGAGGGTGGACAGAAGTGGACTGATGGGAGATGTATTTTGCAGGCAGAAACCATAAAATGATTGATAGCCTCGAGGTGGCACAGCGGGAGAGAAAGGAGAGTCAAAGCTAATGATGAGGCCAGGCCCCGTGGCTCACACCTGTAATCCCAGCATTTTGGGAGGTGAAGGCCGTTGGATCACCTGAGGTCAAGAGTTCAAGACCATCCTGGCCAAAAAGGTGAAACCCCATCTCTAATAAAAACGCAAAAATTAGCCGGGCAAGGTGCCGTGCGCTTGTAATCCCAGCTACTAGGGAGGCTGAGGCAAGAGAGTGGCTTGAACCCAGAAGGTGGATGTTGCAGTGAGCCAAGATCACGCCATTGCACTCCAGCCTAGCCGACAGAGCAAGACGCCATCTCGATAAAAAATAAATAAAAGATAATGATGAAAGCTAATATGTATGGAGCACGTGGTATGCACCAGTCCAGTCATCCTTCTAAGTGATCCACGTTAGTGTAACGAACGAAATCTTCACAATCACCGTGTGAGACAGGTACTATTAACACCTCCACTTTGCAGATCAGGAAACTTGGAGGCAGACAAGTTAAACAAGGTGCCCAAGGTCATACCCTTAGTAGATGCCCTGCTAGAACTGGAATCTAGGCATGCCTAACCATTTCTTCTTAAGGAAGAGAACAGTACCTTCAATGACAATGAGTAAGAGTACTTATTTTACCCACTTTTCTGCTTCTCGTCTTCGCGTTTATCATTCTGGACCCACCTATCTTTCCTGGCCCCCCCCCCCCACTCAACTTAACCCTTTTCACCCACCCTGGGGCGGGGAGACAGAGGTGATCCTAGAAGAGGGCTACAGGGGTGGGGCCAAGTGGGAATTCTAGCGAGGCGCCTACTAGTTGACGGAGGAGGGATGGGCTAGGTAGGTCCCCCGCTCCGACAGGGCTCTTACGCCATATGTGACGCAAATTAGCTTGCGAGCTGGGGGTGGAGGTGTCGTCAGCACCCGCCTGCGGTTGGCCGCGTTGCAGCGAGAGGGGCATGTAGACCCCGCCTCGTAGGGAGGTGGGGAGCGGCAGGCCCCGCCTCGGCCCCTCCGGCAGGCTCCCGCCAGCATCGATGCGGCTCCGGCCTGGGAGCGAGCGCCCGGAGCTCGGAAGGATGCGGCGCCCGCGTCGGCCTGGGGGTCTCTGGGGATCTGGGGGTCTCCGGCTGCTCCTCTGCCTCCTGCTGCTGAGCAGCCGCCCGGGGGGCTGCAGCGCCGTTAGTGCCCACGGTCAGGAGGAAACTTGGGCTGGCGGGTGGTGCGGGGCGGGGATCAGCTTGGGGCCTGGAGCGAAACTCGGTGGGGGTGGGGGTGAATGTCATGAAGCTCTGGGAGAATATGAGTTGGGGGAGGCATGCGAGATCAGGAAGGTGAGAGGGCGTCTGGGAGGAAAGGGGCGTAGGCCTGGAGGTGGGGCTGGGAATACGGGGGCGGGACCTAAGAGAATTGGGCTCAGGGGAAAATTGCAGGTTCGGGAGAATTACACGGGGTGCATGTGGGCAGAGGGACTTAGAGACCAGCTGCGAGACCACAGGAGAAGCCACTTGCTCCGAGGAGCCTGGGAGGTGGTGACAGGCGCTGAGGAATGGGAAGGGGAGGTGGCGGGGACGTGGCGGGGAGGATGAGGGAACGGTGATCTCTGGGCTGTGGAAGCCTGGGCCGCAGGCATAGAGTCCCAGCTGGGCCGAGAGAGAAGCCAGGGTTTCTCCGTAAGCCTAGAGAAGCTGATTGCAGCGATCTGATCTCCTGTAAGGGGGGACAGCACGGGGAGGGGGCACAGGAGGATGAAGAGGGGAGGGTCCTCTCTTGTCCCCCTCCCCACAGCCAGGCCTGGTGCTGACTCACATCTGTGCGGACACTCAGCGCTGACTCACGGGCAGGGGGTGGGGGATAGGAGGGTGGCGCGTGGGGGAAGGGGCGCAGCCTCGCCGCCGGGCGCCCTCTTTCCCCACCCGGGCTTGGAGGCCCGAGAGGCAGAGTACTTCCTGTGACGCTGTGGGTTGGCAGAATAGAACAGAGGGCTCAGGTCTAGTGGACAGTCCTCGCTCTGTGACCCCTTCCTCTCTGGTAACCGCCTCAAGGCGAGCCCTCGGCGGCGCCAGACTCAGAGCTTCAGCACCGCGGACAGCGCCAGCGGCTCGGGACAGTGCTGGGACAGATGCCTAAGAGACACCCTCCCCAGCCCCACCCATACCCTCTTTCCCCCGACCGGGGGAAGTGTGCTAGAACCTCTTCTGAGTTCCAGGCCATTATAGGATGCTTTTGTATATTTGGGAAGGAAATTCCTCTTTCATAATTTGGCCAAAACCTCTCCTACAGTAATTCTATGAGTCTCTCTCCCTGCACCTGGAAGATTTCTTCCCTATGACTCAGTTAAGCAAACAGAGGCTTTTAAGGATACAGACTCACAAATTCTTAAAATCCAAAACTAGATCCCATGGTTCCTTTTAAGAATTTCAGGCCTGATTCCTACTCTCCTCCCAGCTTAAGGCCTTCTTTAGAATGAAAGAATAAATTGCATCTGCTTCTCCCTTTCCCAGCCTGTCCACCCATCTGCCCATTCTCTGTGTGTGGGTGTCTGAGCCTCTGCTCACCTGTTCCTCTACAGGCTGTCTATTTGACCACAGGCTCTGCTCTCACCTGGAAGTCTGTATTCAGGGTGAGTGAGGCCCAAGCATAGAACTCACAAGATCGGGGGGAGAGGGGCAATAAAAAACAAGAAGGAGAGAGAAGGCCCAGAAAGGAGGAGGGCTACTGGGCTTGAGAAGAAGGAAGACTTGCCTGGAGGAGGAGAGGTAGGGGAGGAGGTGAAGAGAGTACTGTCCATTTGAAACCTGGACTTTGGAAGGCCTCTTATTCAAGCCCCCTGCTGACAGCACTTTTGTGCCCTTAGATGGCTTGTTTGGGCAGTGCCAGGTGGGAGTGGGGCAGGCCCGGCCCCTTTTGCAAGTCACCTCCCCGGTTCTCCAACGCTTACAAGGTGTGCTCCGACAACTCATGTCCCAAGGTAAGGTCTGGGTGCACTGGAGGAGAGAGATTGGAACTTGGTTAGTTATGGGTGGGGAAGAATATTTCTCTTCAAGGAATATTCCTATCACCCCCACTGCTGGAGCCTCGCCTTCCCAGATCTTGCTAGAGTGAGAGGTGGAACCCTAGAGATGGGCTATTCACATTTGGACTCTCTGGAGAAGCCCAGAGGAGGCTTCTAGAAGAAGTCACTGGAAAAGGCCAGCTTCCATCTCCTTAGAACCAGTTCCTCTCACTGGCATTGTCTGAGTGCTACAGAGCCAAGAACTCTGGAATCCTCAGCCAGGATAATATTCCACTCACCCAATTCCTCATTCAACAAGTATTTATTGAGTACTTACTATGTAGCAGGCATAGTTTTAGGTATTTGGAATGTATCAGGGAATAAAACAAAGATCTCTGCTTACTGGAGTTTCTGTTTGGGGGATAAGGGGAGGAAACACACTATAAAAGTTAGAAAATACGTAGCGTCTTAGAAGATGATAAATAGCATGGAATATTACAGCAGGATAAAGTGATCAAAATGGTGAGGTAGAAAGCTACAGTATTAAATCAGGAAATAAGGTGGTCAAGGTGGACATTATTGAGACTATGAAATCTGAACAGACTTTTTAAGGAGGTGGGGGAGTTTGTCAGAAGGTTATCTAGGGGAAGAGTATTTCAGGCAGACCAAACAGCTAGGACAAAAGCACAATTCTGAAGAGCACCATGGAGGCCATGGGACTGTAGAAGATTGATGGAGAGGAAGAGTAAAAGGTGCAGTCAGGTAGGTAATGGGGGAAGGGATGTGGATCACTTTAGGGCCTCATAGGGAAATCTATGGACATTGGCTTTACTCTGAGTAAAGAAGGAAACCATTACAAGATTTGGAGCTTGGGGGCACATGATCTGACTTACACTTTACAAGCATCACTTTTGCTGCTATAGTGAGACTAGAATAGATGGAGTCAAGAGTGGGTGAGGGGGACCACTAAAAACCACCACAATAGGTTGCTCTGTCTATGGAGTGCCATTCTTTTGTTTCTTCACTTCTCTAATAAATTGCTTTCACTTTACTAAAACAAACAAACAAAAACTACTACAATAACTCAGATAAGAGATGAATGTGGATTGGGCCAAGGTGTTTGCAGGGAAGGAATGAAGGATGACAGAATTCTGCATTTATTTTTAAGGTAGTCAGCATTATTTCGTGAAATATTGGATATGGTTATAAAGAGAGGAGTCAAAGACTTTTTTTTGTTTGTTGGTTGTTGTTGTTGTTGTTGTTTGAGACAGAGTCTTGCTGTGTTGCCCAGGCTGGAGTGCAGTGATGCAATCTCTGCTCACTGCAACCTCCACCTCCCAGGTTCAAGTGATTCTTCTGCCTCAGCCTCCTGAGTAGCTGACATTACAGATGTGTGCCACCATGCCTGGCTAATTTTTGTATTTTTAGTAGAGACAGGGTTTCACCGTGTTGTCCAGGCTGGTCTGGAGCTCCTAACCTCAAGTGATCCATCTGCCTGGG
>NW_026652276.1:22571930-22634156 GCF_009828535.3 Hylobates moloch
AAAAAAAAAAAAAAAAAAATGAGGACCAGGAGAAAGAGAGGAGCCATCAACTTCCTCTCAGGGAGACTGAGAAGGGGAAGCCAGTGGAGCAGGATTAAAAACAACAGTGTTCAGTGTCCCAGAAGCCAAGAGAAAGTGTATCAAGGAGGAGGAGTGACCAACAGTGTCAAATGATGATTACGGGATAAGTAAAATAAGATATGAGAATTGACCACCAGATTTGGACATGCAGACAAAGCTGCTCTTGATGAGAACAGCTTTGGTAGAATAGTTGGGAATAAAATCCTGAATAAAGTGGATTAAGAGGGAATAGAAAGAAAGGAATTGGACGCAGTCGGTATAGACAACTTTTTCTAGAAGTCTTGCTGCAAAGAAATGGAGTGATCCCTAGAGAAGAACATGGGATCAAGCAGTATTTTTCTTAAGATGGAAGGAATTGCATATTGTTTGCATGGGAATAATGTGAATAATTCAGTAGGGAACAAAGGAAATTATGTAGGAAAGAGGACAGAATTGCAAGGAGAGTGTTCCTGAGTAGGTGAGAGGGGATGAAATCTAGTGCTCAGAGGAACTGGCTTTAAATAGGAACACAGACAGCTCATCTAATGTGAATAAGCAAGGAGGCAGGTGTGGATGTTGGTAGATACCAGAATACAAGTTAAAACCAGCACAGATTTTAAATCCAAAACTAGAGAAGAAAAAATGAGGGTGAAAAGTGGGAAATTATTCCTTTAAAATAAGTGACTGAACTTTCCTGAGAGCAGAGTTTTTTTGGGGAAAGAGTCAAACAGGAGAGCTGTCTATGAATAAGATGATGATGATAATGGTGATGATGATGATGATGATGATGACAGCAATGAAGATGATTATACATGTTTAAAACATGTGGATTGCGCTTTAGAGTTTTCTAAGCACTTTGATTTCCCTGATCACACTTGATCTTCACAACAGCCCCCTGAAATATGTATCATTTCCACTTTACAAACAGAGAAAGTTGAGGTTCGGGGTCAACACAAAGAATAATAACAATAGTAATAATAATTATGGTAATAGCATTTGTTAGAAGTTCACTACATGACAGGCACTATTCTAACCATTTGATATGTATATGTGTTATTTTAGTGATAATAACAATCCTAGGAGGTATAGATCCCCATTTTATTGATGAGGGAATTGAGGCTTGGAGAGGTTCAGCAACTTGCCCAAGGTTACATAATTCATCAGTAGCAAAGGCAGGATTCAAACCCAGGCGGTCTGGCTCCAATAGCTGTACCTGAGGGTGGGAAGAGGACAGCTCAGATCACCCACTGAGTTTGTCCCTCTACTCTGACAAACCCATGAGCTGCAGGGCAGAGGGTACAGTTCTGATCCCCAGTGGTCCCTGTTGCAGGATCCCCAGACTCCTGAACCAACTTATGCTATCCTTTTTCCTGACAGGATTGTCCTGGCACGATGACCTCACCCAGTATGTGATCTCTCAGGAGATGGAGCGCATCCCCAGGCTTCGCCCCCCAGAGCCCCGTCCAAGGGACAGGTAGGCAGCCTTTCTCTACAACTCTAGCAATGGTGAGGCTGGTGAATCTGTGGTTGTCCTAATGGATGGAGGGAAGGGGAAGGAAGTGGGCACCAAGGCCAGCATGCTGGGGCACAGGTAAAGAGGTGCAGGAATGGTCACTCTCTGACATGCTCACATGACCAAGAGGAGCTGAGCTCGTCTCTAGGGATCCAGAAAAACAGGGGCATTTTTAAATGTTTTGAAAAACATTGACGTTGTCTACTTTAAAAGAAGCTTCAATGTAGTCATCATGGGAGAAATTAGAATGGTGTTCGACTGAAGTTGTTCAATATTCCGTTTCATTACTGTGTGAATTTCTGTATGACAGGAGCCACCATCAGCTTTTTGTGGTTAGGGCCTCTAAAGGCATCATTCAGACTCTGCAAAGCAGAGGAAAGTAAATGAGATTTAGGGAGCTCAGATGATGATACCAGGATGAAGACGGCATAGTGGTGGGGGGTGGAGGAGCAGTCCTGAATATTTGGACGTATACTTGGAGAGCCAGGTGTGGGGACATGGCACACAGCGGCAACGGGGACAGCTGCAGCCACGGTTCATCTACAGAAATTCCTGGCTGCCTTCCCCTGCTCCTGTTTGCCCCTTCTCCATCCCCAGCCTCATGATTACCCAGCCTTTGCAGCTGTTTCAGAGACCCAGCCATGCTCACCAGGGAGGCAGATACCTCTGCCCTCAGCTTGGCCCTCTGGTCCCTCCCCATTCCCATCCAGCCCATCTCTCTTCCCCTGAGGTCACTCAGTTTCTAAAGAGGTCAGGCCTGCTCTTAACCGCTGAGCCTGCCTGGCCCCGAATAGTTCTGCCTTGCAGGCTCTCTATGCCCTTCCCCCGACTCCAACACACACACTTTGCTTTCCTCTACAGGTCTGGCTTGGCACCCAGGAGACCTGGTCCTGCTGGGGAGCTGCTTTTACAGGACATCCCAACTGGCTCTGCCCCTGCTGCCCAGCATCGGCTTCCACAACCACCAGTGGGCAGAGGTGGAGCTGGGGCCAGCTCCTCTCTGTCCCCTCTGCAGGCTGAGCTGCTCCCCCCTCTCTTGGAGCACCTGCTGCTGCCCCCACAGCCTCCCCACCCTTCCCTCAGCTACGAACCTGCCTTGCTGCAGCCCTACCTGTTCCACCAGGTAAGTCCTTGACTCTGGTTCCGCCCCGACCACAGTCCCTTAGCCTGGACTTCTGCTCTTACCCAGATCTCTGGTTTTCCACAGTTTGGCTCCCGTGATGGCTCCCGGGTCTCAGAGGGCTCCCCAGGGATGGTCAGTGTCGGCCCCCTGCCCAAGGCTGAAGCCCCTGCCCTCTTCAGCAGAACTGCCTCCAAGGGCATATTTGGGGACCACCCTGGCAACTCCTACGGGGACCTTCCAGGGCCTTCACCTGCCCAGCTTTTTCAGGACTCTGGGCTGCTCTATCTGGCCCAGGAATTGCCAGCACCCAGCAAGGCCAGGGTGCCAAGGCTGCCAGAGCAAGGGGGCAGCAGCCGGGCAGAGGACTCCCCAGAGGGCTATGAGGAGGAAGGACTAGGGGGTCGTGGAGAGAAGCCTGCTTCCCCAGCAGTGCAGCCAGGTAACAAGGTCCTCAGCATC
The DNA here is from genome assembly GCF_009828535.3 of Hylobates moloch. NCBI lineage: Eukaryota > Metazoa > Chordata > Mammalia > Primates > Hylobatidae > Hylobates > Hylobates moloch. The sequence goes on from NW_026652276.1 coordinate 22,575,086, forward strand.
CACCTCCCTGTGAGGGCTGCTTTGGGGGAACCATGGTGGGGCCCTTCCCTGACAATTTATGCATTTGTTAACTTGTCATTAAAGTCATTCATACATTTAAGGAATGTCTACTGACAAGCTCTTCTATGCCAGGCACTAGGGAAGTGGTGGGGACACTGTGGGAGTGGAGTTGATGTGACTCTCCTTCCAGTGGAGAGTCAAGATGTCCCGAAGTTTGATCTGGGTCCCAGGAAGACCTTTCCCCCAAAGTGTGGGCAAGGGCTGGGAAAGGGAGGGCATCTCTTGGTGTCCTGGTGTTTGCGGAGACTCTCTTAATGTGCTAGTCCCCTCCCACCCTCACTCACTCATATGCATCCCACAAGTTCACTGCGCAATCAGCCCTAAGCTCTGTGTCCGGCTCCCAGCAGATGCGGCTCTGCAGAGGCTGGCTGCTGTGCTGGCAGGCTATGGGGTAGAGCTGCGTCAGCTGACCCCTGAGCAGCTCTCCATGCTCCTGACCCTGCTGCAGCTACTGCCCAAGGGTGCAGGAAGAAATCCGGGTAAGTGTCCAGGCAGAGGGAGGGACCAGTATCTCCCAGCTCCATGGAGGCCTCTTGCCCTGCCTCAAGACCACTTGGAGTAGCCTGGAAAGGAAGAGTCAGGCTTCAGGGGAGAGAGTTCCTTTGAGACACAGGGTCATTGCTGGCAAGGCAGGGAGCAAGGGGGTAGGGTGGCAAGCTTAGGAGTTAGATCAGGAGAAGACTAGAGGGTGGAAGTAATGGAAAAAGCAGCCAACAGAGGCTGTGAGCAGGGAAAAGGAGGCATCAGGAAGGATGGGTTGGTGACAATGAGGGCCTAAAAACAGGCATAGCCAGTGCTAAGAAGAAGCCAGTAATTGATGGGTAGAGAAATAACTGAACAAATAATAGCTTTGAGAGAGACGGCCAATGGCAGAGGAAGGAGTTAATAAAACAATAAATTGGGAGAAGGAAGCAAAGAGGAATGAGGCCAGGCTTAGGATGAGACCAGTAACAGGGTCTTGGTCACTGACTGAGATGAAGACCACAGCAAATGTACCAGGCTCAGGGTCTCTGGTCCTTTCTCCCACTTGTGTTGTGTAGACCTTAGCCATGGCCATTTTTCCAGACTCTTGTTTTTCCTGTCTCGCAGGAGGGGTTGTAAATGCTGGAGCTGATATCAAGAAAGTGAGTCCCCAGCACCTCCTTGACTCATAATCACCCCACAGCAGCACGCCCCCTTGCCAAACCTAAATCTCAAATTCAGGACCCAGAATCTGTATCCTCCCACCCCTCATTTTGGGGGAAACCAAGGCCCAGAGACCACAAGTTATTGCCTAAGGTCTCCCATCAAGTTGATGGCAGAACTGGGGCCAGAAAACTGAATTCTTAATTCATTCCTCTTTTCACTACAATCGTTTCAGACCATGCTCTGAGGATTCCTAGGGGAGGAGGGAAGTTCCGAGCAGGGACCCCTTTCTGAGCTTCTGTAGCAGGAGGAGCTCTGCTTCTTTCTGTTTCATGTGTTGGATTTCTAAGACTTTGTGGCTAAACAAAAGTCTAGAAACCATCGCCTGCCTGTTTGTCTTTTACCCTCACCCCAGCTTCTTTTGCTGCAGGGGTTTTCTGTCTCTAGCCCCATTCTGTGGATTAGTACAGACCATTTTCAGTCATTCAATCCTTTATTCATTCATGCGTCCACTTACTTGTCTCAGATGCTCTGGTGTCCTCTCTGTACCCAGCACTGCAGTGGTCCCTGGGGGTAGAAAGTGAAAAGCAGGTCCTGAGCTCCACTGTGGAGAGCTCCGAGTCCAGGGTACCCCTTCCCCCAGCACTGTCCAGAGGCCACACCTCCACCCTCTTCTAAACAGACAATGGAGGGGCCGGTGGAGGGCAGAGACACAGCAGAGCTTCCAGCCCGCACACCCCCCATGCCTGGACACCCCACTGCCAGCCCCACCTCCAGTGAAGTCCAGCAGGTGCAAAGCCCTGTCTTCTCTGAGCCTCCCAAAGCTGCCAGACCCCCTGCCACACCTGTCCTGCTAGAGAAGAAAAGCCCACTGGGCCAGAGCCAGCCCACAGTGGCAGGACAGCCCTCAGCCCAGCCAGCAGCAGAGGAATATGGCTACATCGTCACTGATCAGAAGTAAGGGCTGCATCCTGGGAAGCTTTCCGGTCTGCTGGGAGTTGGGCTGGCCTGCCTGGCCAGAAGCAGAGAGCAGAAATCCAGACGTGCAGGGACAGGGAACTGGCAGGTTGCTCTGTACCCCTGGAGTGGCCTGTTTTAAGAAAATGACTGAGAGGGTTGCCCCACTTTCCTTCCTCTGCCTTCTCCCATCTCTAGGCCCCTGAGCCTGGCTGCAGGAGTGAAGCTGCTGGAGATCCTGGCTGAGCATGTGCACATGTCCTCGGGCAGCTTCATCAACATCAGGTGGGACTGGCATCTTGTTGGGGCAGTGGCCGAGATCTAGAAAGCCGCTTGAGCGAGGAGGTGGCTGGAGGGGCCTGGGGGAGGAAGAGCAGACAAGCTTTGAGCTCAGGGATGCTCCCAGCTGTACTGAAGGTACAGCCACAGCCAGCCCGTTGCTGGCCCCACCCAGCATCTTCCTTGCCTCAGATGCCCCTGTAGGGCATCCCCGATCTGCTCCAGCCCCATCCTCTAATGGGGAGAGGGCCAGAGCTGGCCTCTTTTTTGAAGTCTGCAGTCTGGGCTGGAGAAGGCAGTAACATAGCTCCTATCTGACAGTGTGGTGGGACCAGCCCTCACCTTCCGCATCCGGCACAATGAGCAGAACCTGTCTTTGGCTGATGTGACCCAACAAGCAGGTAAATATCTCTGCGACCTCAATCCCAGGCTTGGCCCCAGCCCCACTCCTATATCCAGGCCTGTTGCTGATGCCCCCTTGAAATGTTCCCAGCCCACATGGGCCCTGCCTGCCACTTGGCAGAGCAAGACAGAGGATAGAGACCACATGGGGCTGGAGCGAGCCTGACCTTTGTCCTCCCTGCAGGGCTGGTGAAGTCTGAACTGGAAGCACAGACAGGGCTCCAAATCTTGCAGACAGGAGTGGGACAGGTATGCGCTAACTGGAGAATCAGTCCAAGTCCCCAGAGGGCTGATGTCCGCAAGAGCTGGAGGCAAACCAGAGGGGAGAACTGGAGCTGAAACCTCGTGTGTCCGTTGGCCCGGCTGGCTGGGGGCGGCCTTCGCCCAAGCAGCCCCTCCCCCCGCAGTTCTCTTTCTGACCAGCAGATGGCGCAGGTGTCCCTTCCCTGCAGGACCAGCCCTCTGCAGTAAAAAGGCCTGAGAACTAGTTGAGCCGCCCTTAGTCTGCTGGAGCAAAGTCTCCAAATTCCAAGGGAACACCTTGCACAGAAAGGACATTATACTCAAAATATGTTTTGTTTGTTTGTCTGAGACAGAGTTTCACTCTTGTTGTCCAGGCTGGAGTGCAGTGGCTCGATCTCGGCTCACTGCAACCTCCACCTTCCAGGTTCAAGCGATTCTCCTGCCTCACCCTCCCAAGTAGCTGGGATTACAGGTGCCTGCCACCACGCCTGGCTAAATTTTTTTTGTATTTTTAGTAGAGACGGGGTTTCACCATGTTGGCCAGGCTGGTCTCGAACTCCCGATCTCAGGTGATCCGCCCACCTTGGCCCCCCAAAGTGCTGAGATTCCAGGCGCGAGCCACCACGCCCGGCCTATACTCAAAATATCTTTGTCTTCTGCATCCAACACTGATGCCTCACATTCTACAATTGAATTCCTAGGGTTCTCTGTCCGTTTTCAAATCCAAACACTCCTGGTGGAGGCCTCTAGCACTGCACTGTGGTTGAGTTGATCCAATGGGGATTGAGAAGGAGGATCTGAGCCCATCTGGCTGTACCACCGTACCCCTACTCTCCCAGCTTTGCCCCAGGAGATGTCCTAACAGGGGGTGTGGTATGGGACCAGGATGAGGAGCAGCTCTGAAATCTCCCCCATGCCACTGCCTCCCTTGATTCTAGCCTTGTTCCCACAGAGGGAGGAGGCAGCTGCAGTCCTTCCCCGAACCGCGCACAGCACCTCTCCCATGCGCTCAGTGCTGCTCACTCTGGTGGCCCTGGCAGGTGTGGCTGGGCTGCTGGTGGCTCTGGCTGTGGCTCTGTGTGTGCGGCAGCATGCGCGGCAGCGGGACAAGGAGCGCCTGGCAGCCCTGGGGCCCGAGGGGGCCCATGGTGACACTACCTTTGAGTACCAGGTGTGCAGCCCCAGAAGCTGGTTGAGCAGAGGAAATGCAAGGGGCTTGGGAGTCTGGGTCTTGCGTGGAGGAAGGGTAGGAACTGAATGGGGAGCGAGCCCTCATCCCTGGGATGGTCCAGTGGAGGCTGGAGAAGCCCCAGTGGGAGGGAGTATGGTAGGGGCCTTTATGAACGCATGGGAATTGGGAGCATACAGTGCCTAAGGTTCTTCTTGGTGCTGTGCTTCTGGGGCTCTGGGATTCCACTCTGTCACGTCTGAGGTTGACATAAGCACCACCCAAGCAGAACAGCCCTGGAAAGGATCAGGGCCAGGCAGAAGACCCTACCCGAGAGGAGCTGAATTCCACTGAAAATCAGTCAAGGACAAGCCTAGGAGCCCAGAGTTGAACCCAGGGCCCTGTTGAAAAGTTTCAGGGGACTCTTGGACCTCACCTGATTCTTCCTCCACAGGACCTGTGCCGCCAACACATGGCCACGAAGTCCTTGTTCAACCGAGCAGAGGGTCCGCCGGAGCCTTCACGGGTGAGCAGTGTGTCCTCCCAGTTCAGCGACGCAGCCCAGGCCAGCCCTAGCTCCCACAGCAGCACCCCGTCCTGGTGCGAGGAGCCGGCCCAAGCCAACATGGACATCTCCACGGGACACATGATTCTGGTCAGGACAGGGCCTGGGCCCAGAGTGGGTGAAGGAATGGGATGGTGAGAGAGGCCAGGCTGGCTGTGTGGGCCAGAGCCAGACCGTGGTGCCCCCACAGGCATACATGGAGGATCACCTGAGGAACCGGGACCGCCTGGCCAAGGAGTGGCAGGCCCTTTGTGCCTACCAAGCAGAGCCAAACACCTGTGCCACCGCGCAGGGGGAGGGCAACATCAAAAAGAACCGGCATCCTGACTTCCTGCCCTGTGAGTGAACCCTGCTGACCCACCTGGCCCAGCCCTCTCTCTGCTGCAAGGTCTGGAGGGCTTGGGTAAGGGGTTGGGCTTCTGGCTCAGGCTGAGTGGCAGAGGTCCCGCGATGCCAATGACCCGAGGGTCATCTGGGGTGGGGTGTCGGGTCTGTGCAGATGACCATGCCCGCATAAAACTGAAGGTGGAGAGCAGCCCTTCTCGGAGCGATTACATCAACGCCAGCCCCATTGTGAGTGGCCCTGACTCCAGCCCCCACCTCTGCCCCATCATTATCCTGGCCCTATGCACTCCATTTCCCCGTGGTCACCTGCCACCCAACCAACCCCCTGGAGTGGTGGGGCCTGATATCCTAGCAAGGAAAGGGGGAACTGCCAGCCTTCTCAGACCCTGACCCACTTGCTTTGACCACGCCTGTCCCTAGTGGCATTTCCCACACTGGCTCACGGTGTATCTTCCCTGCCTCCAGATTGAGCATGACCCTCGGATGCCAGCCTACATAGCCACGCAGGGCCCGCTGTCCCATACCATCGCAGACTTCTGGCAGGTGGGCTCTTAAAGGGAGGGCTTCTCTGGGGTCCTTGTGGCCAGCCAGGACCCAGGGAGGTTAGAGTGGAGCTCACCTGGGTCTCTGTCCCTAGATGGTGTGGGAGAGCGGCTGCACCGTCATCGTCATGCTGACCCCGCTGGTGGAGGATGGTGTCAAGCAGTGTGACCGCTACTGGCCAGATGAGGGTGCCTCCCTGTACCATGTATATGAGGTCAGCAGGGCTCCACAGCAGGGGGACAATGGATGTGGGAAGAGTAGATGATGGCCTTTTCATAACGTTTTCTTCACCAAATGAGCACTCAACAGTCTTTTTAAAAAGGCTTTTATTGGCCCTGCTTATGATTCATACATATATGAATATATACAAACACATATATGCATACACATATATTCACATATATACGTGTGTGTGTGTGTGTGTGTGTGTCCTGTCTAGAGTCAAAAAGTATTCATAGAGACTTATGATAAAGGCACAGAGATAAAACTATAAGACCACCAAAACCGAGGTAAGAAGCTAACAGCTAAGTGTATATTAGACAGGGAAGATAAGGATACCCAAAGACTGAGATTAAGACCTACGTTAATTGAGCCTAATTTAGCTCTGAGTTTCCTGGTGGCCAAAGCAAAGAAAGAAATACCACCTGTTACATATGTTACTAATGTAAAAGAGAAACAAACTTTTTCATTAGGAGAGAGACTAGGTGGAGGGGTGGAGAAAGAGGGGGAACTGGGCAGAGGCCAAGCAGAGGAAAGAGAAATATTTCAGACAAAATGGGAGAACGTGAGCCCCCATTAAAACAAAAGACCTCAAGAACACAACAGAAGCTTCTCATCACCAGATGAGCCCGAATAGTAATTTTTTCCCCACCAAATAAGCACATGACGGTTTTTTTTTAAATCCTTTCATTGGTCCTGCTGGTGGTTAACGAAAAAAATCCAGTAAGAATACTACAGAATTTCATCCAAGTTTATGGCACATGTAGCACCGACACTCTGGTAGACCCTGCGAGGAAGAGGGAGGAGAAACTCCGGCCTCGAGAGGCTCACAACAATAGCTGTGTCTGGGTGGAAAAGCTACCAGTGGTCCTGGGCAGTAGATAAGTGACAGGCAGCCAGGGTTCCTGGGACCGCTGGAACTTAGAATTTGAACCGGCCTGGGAGGCCGGGCGGTGGTTGGAGAGACCGAGAAGGTCGCGAGGAGAGCGCGCGCAAACGCGGGGACGGGGGCGGCCCGCGGCGCTCAGGCCTGGGCCCCTGCCGGGCAGGTGAACCTGGTGTCGGAGCACATCTGGTGCGAGGACTTTCTGGTGCGGAGCTTCTACCTGAAGAACGTGCAGACCCAGGAGACGCGCACGCTCACGCAGTTCCACTTCCTCAGCTGGCCAGCAGAGGGCACACCGGCCTCCACGCGGCCCCTGCTGGACTTCCGCAGGTGAGCGCGGGCGCCCCCGCCTGGAGGGGCCGCATGGGCGGGGGCGGAGCCGGGGTCCGCCAGCCGCTCGGCCTGGAGCCCCAGGTCAGGCCTGGAGCTTCGGCCTCTGACTTCTGGCCGTCCCCTCCGGACCCCAGGCTCCCACCCCCAAAACCAGGCCTGAGGCTTCGGCTGTGCCCGTCCCGAGCCTCCACCACCCGCGTGGGCCAGCTCCGCACCAGCCGCTGCTGCTCCGCTCCCTCCCTCTCCCCCTCCTGGGACTGGCTCCTTCTCCTCCACCTGCTTCCTCCAGAGGGCCCTCCGCTTTCTGTCTCCCCTCCCTCTCCGGGGCCCCTGCTTCCTCTCTCCTTCCTGTTCCCTCCTGCCCCGCTGTCACCAGGCCCTGCACTGCGCTGCCTTGCTGCCCTCTCCGTCTCTCACTCCCGCCTGCCCGTCTCCCTTCTTTCATCCCTCTCCATCCCTCCTTCATCCCTCTCCGTCTCTCTTTTTTATTTCTGTGTCTTTCATTCTTTTTCCTTTCCTCTTTCTTCCTCTTCTCTCTCCCCATCTCTCTCACTCTGTCTCCGCCTCACCCTTTCCCTCTCTCTCCATTTCTCCCTCTCCGCGCTTCTCTTCCTTTCTCTCTGCCCCCTCCCCTGTTTTTCTCCACTTCCTTCCCGTCTGCCAGTTTCTCTCTGCCGCTCTGTCCGTCTCTCCCTCTCCCTCCCGCTGCCTGTCTTTCCTCTCTCTGTCCTTCCCTCTGCCTTCTTCCCTCTTTCTCTCTCTCCCTCACAGCTGCCAGTGTCATTTTTGTGATCTGCAGCTAGTATTCTCACTCCAGTTGCATAGTCACAAAAGTGATCATTGGCAGGTGTGGCTGCTGCATGGACAGACAGGACATGTGGCCCGGGGACCACCCCGAGCTGGGAGCAAGGGGGACAGGGAAGAGGCAAAGACTGTGGAAAGGAGTGTGGGAGGATCTCTGGATTCTGGGGGGCTCAGTGGAGCAGGTGGGGACTAGACAGAGGCTACCTGAGGGACTTACCCTTTTCCAACACTGACACCAAGAGAGGTCAGCCCTCCAGCATCCCCTGCTTTTCCTAGCCCCAGACAGGTACTTGGGAAGCCCACCACCAAGGGCAGGGGCCCACCCACACTGCACCCTTCTCCTGGTTCTCTGTCCCTTGCCAAGCTGGCCTGATGTCTCTAGGTACTGGACAGAGGAGCAGAGCTGGGGGTGGGGACGTGGGTATAGTTTCTGAACCTCAGGACAGCAGTTTCTAACTGGGGTCCCTGAGGCCTGAGACACAGGCGTCTTGAAAGCAGTGCCAGGGTATCAGAGCTATTTCCTTTTTTCCATATTTAAAAAATCCTGATAGAACTAGTGCATGGATCTGTTTTAAAGCTGCACAGATAAGCTAAAAGGTTGCTTTAGGCTGGAATTATGTAAAATCAGTTGGCATTAGACATCCAGAACAAATAAACTGTTGCTTAATAAATGCAGTTCGGGGCCGGGTGCGGTGGTTCACACCTGTAATCCCAGCACTTTGGGAGGCCAAGGTGGGTGGATCACTTGAGATCCGGAGTTCAAGACCAGACTGGCCAACATGGTCAAACCCTGTTCTGCTAAAAATACAAAAATTAGCCAGGCAGGGTGGCGAGCACCTGTACTCCCAGCTACTCGGGAGGCTGAGGCAGGAGAATCTCTTAAACCTGGGAGGCAGAAGTTGCAGTGAGCCGAGACTGTGCCACTGCACTCCCGCCTGGGCAACAGAGCCAGACTCCCTCTCAGAAAAAAATAATAAATAAATAAATGCAGTTAGGTCAAGCACCCCTAGAAGAAAAACAAATTAATAAAAGAGACCCTAAGAAAGTGACCCTGAGTAAGTTCCTTGGCTTGCCTCCATTCCCCTACCTGTGAGATGAGGATGATTACACTACTTTAGAGCAGAGGTCCCCAACCTTTTTGGCACCAGGGACGGGTTTTGTGGAAGACAATTTTTCCACGGCTGGGAGAGGGGGTGGTTTGGGGATGAAACTGTTCCCCCTCAGATCATCAGGCATTAGATTCTCATAAGGAGTTTGCAACCTTGATCCCTCACATGTGCAGCTCACAATAGGATTCGCACTCCTGTGAGAATCTATTGCAATGGCTGATCTAAGAGGAGACGGAGCTCAGGTGGTAATGTTTGCTTGCCTCCTGCTATGCAGCTCGGTTCCCAACAGGCCACAGACTGACACTGGTCCATGGCCCAGGGATTGGGGACCCCTGCTTTAGAGGGCTGTTGCAAGATTTGATAAAGTATGTAAAATCTAGTGTAAGTGCCTGATACATAGCAAGGGCTCAGTTAATTCTAGATGCTGCCTATTATCATTATTAAATGAGCAAAAACAACTATTGTGACTACTCTTCTACCCCAGCCCTCTGACATAACAGCCAATGAGCTAGAAAACCATGTGGACTCCTATAAAGCCATTCTAAGTCATCTGGTCCCATAGCTGAAGGACTGTGAAGTTCCAGACTTCAATCTGACAACCCCTAAGAAGGTCTTCCCTAGTTCTGGCTTGCAGGGATATCAGGAGTATGCAGGTGACTCCCAAAGCAGAAAGGTCATAAAGGACAAGGGCAGGTTAGATGGGTCCATTGAGAGACGGAGAAGCCCCTTGCTCCTCACTGAGTTGTGGTCAGGGGCAGTGGAGAAAGGTCTGAGGTCCAAGGGGACCCCAAGTCTAAATATAACGCAGCCACAGAATGCCTGTGCTGAAGTGAGACTGCCCCAGGGAGAGAGGCAGTAGCACAATGTCCTAAGTTGAGGGGTTGGGGTTGTCCTCCCCTGGCCCAGGGAACGCTATGCCCAGGGCAACCTGATGTCACAACTGGTAAGGACCACTGGAGCCTGAGTCGGAAGGAAAACAGCCTGGGTGGTCATAAAGAATGGCAGAGGGCCAGAGCAGGCATGCGGCAAGACTGACACCCTTGAAGTCACCGGAAAGCTATCCCCTTGGACTTGGGCAGAAATGGCTCTTAATATGATGATGTATTATCATTAATAGTTGCTACCATGTATTGAGCACCTATTGTGTGCCAGACCTGGCACTTAGCTCTTTACATGGTTTATCTCATGTGATCATTGTAAGAACCCTAAGGAGGTTTTTCTTACTATCCTCCATTTTACAGGTAAGAAAACTGAGGCTCAAAGAGGTTAAATCAGTTGTTCCAGGCGCATAACTTGGGCACCTAGCTTGCAAGTGACAAGGCGAGCCCAGTGCCACCCACACCAGCTTTGGTTCTTTGCCTCCAGCCCTGGCTCCTTTCTCCGACCATCTTCCCTCTCTGCCCGGGGCAGGTGGGGAGAAAAGGAAGAAAGAGAGGCCCACGGCATGTGTTTCGGCTTCCCTTTCCGTCTCTGCTGGTGCCCACTGGCCCTCACACCCATTTCTTGTTGCAGGAAGGTGAACAAGTGCTACCGGGGCCGCTCCTGCCCCATCATCGTGCACTGCAGGTGGGTGGAGAGGAGATTCATCTCTCTGGTCCCACTCCCTGTGTGCATCTCCTGTGCACATTGCCTGCCTGTCCCCTTGGTGCTAGCAAACTGCAGGCATAGTCCAAATCCAGCACACCACCTGTTTTTAATGGCCAAGACCTAAGCATGGCGTTCACATTTTTAAATGGGTGAAGAAAAAAGAAGAAAAGTATGTGACACAAACTGTATGTGGCCCACAAAGTTGAAAATATTGACCATTGGCCCCCTATGCACAAAAAGTTGGCTGAAGGCTAGAGAGGCCCATCCAATTCCCTCCTGCTGCCTCCGCTTCAGGGCTGAGCCATGGCTCTCCTTTTTGGTTGTCCCGTTGCCCAAGTGACACCCACAGGTCACAGACTCCCCTCTCAAGGCCAAGTCCCAGCATGCAGGTGCTATGAGCTTTCCTTCATCCTCGGCTCACTCACTCCCTCTCCAAGCCAGCCCAAAGGGGTCACCCAGTGTCCTCCACTCCCCCAGGCCTCCTCCGTCCCTCCCCCTTTCTGCTGCATCTGAAGCTAAACCTGTCACTAACTCCTGTTTCAGTGACGGTGCGGGGAGGACCGGCACCTACATCCTCATCGACATGGTCCTGAACCGCATGGCAAAAGGTAGGGAGCTTCCCCACGGTGCCCGCAGCCCCCAGGCCCTTTTTAGAGGCTCCCCAGCACACAGGGTCCTGGGAGCTCAGAAGGAGCAGGTTGTCAACCTCCAGGCTCTGCCCAGCCCTCCAAGGCTCTTCGCCTCCAGGAGGCCTCGGGTTTTCTGGGTCCTGTCCTCCTCTGGACACACCCTGAGCAGCCCCATCCCCACCTCCATCTCCAGGGGTGAAGGAGATTGACATCGCTGCCACCCTGGAGCATGTCCGTGACCAGCGACCTGGCCTTGTCCGCTCTAAGGTGACCGTGCCTTCCTGCCCCAACCCCAGCTGCCACCCTTCCCTAGCACCCATTCTTGGCCACCCCAGGGAAAGCAGCAGCTGCCAACCTCTCCCACCTGCCTCTGTGCCTCCTCCAGGAGGACTCCCCTCCTCCCAGGGGAACTGCCCAGGGCCCTCCCCCCACCGAAAGCCCCCCACCTTGAGGGCACAGCAGAGGTCAGGCCTCTCCGTGACCATCCTACCACTGCCCTTCCCCAGGACCAGTTTGAATTTGCCCTGACAGCCGTGGCGGAGGAGGTGAATGCCATCCTCAAGGCCCTGCCCCAGTGAGACCCTGGGGCCCCTTGGCGGGCAGCCCAGCCTCTGTCCCTCTTTGCCTGTGTGAGCATCTCTGTGTACCCCACTCCTCACTGCCCCACCGGCCACCTCTTGAGCATGCTCAGCCCTTCCTAGAAGAGTCAGGAAGGGGAAGCCAGAAGGGGCAAGCCTGCCCGGCCTCACGCATGCCAGAGCCTGGGGAATCCCAGAGCCCAGGGCATCCCATGGGGGTGCTGCAGCCAGGAAGAGAGGAAAGGACATGGGTAGCAATTCTACCCAGAGCCTTCTCCTGCCTACGTTCCCTGGCCTGGCTCTCCTGTAGCTCTCCTAGGGTTCTGGGAACTTCCCCCCATCGGTGTGTGCCCCCCTATGCTCCAGTGTGGAAGAATGGGGTGGAGGGTCGCCACACCCAGCTCCCCCTGCTTCTCAGCCCCAGGCCTGCCTCTGACTCACACTTGGGCGCTCCGCCCACCCTGGCCTCATGCCCAGCCTCCTCCCACCACCCTCCCACCATGCGCTGCTCAACCTCTCTCCTTCTAGCGCAAGAGAACATTTCTAGAAAAATCTACTTTTGTACCAGTGTGAATAAAGTTAGTGTGTTGTCTGTGCAGCTGCAACCCAGACTCCTACACATTTCTGTCCGCTGTGCATCTGGACTCCAGCCCCAGCCTCAGACCGGAGCCGGTCCCTGGTCTCTCAGGAGGTGCAGAGAGCACAGCGGGAGAGCACCAGCTGCCAGTAAGGCCCTTCTAGGCGGGAACACTAGGTTAGAACGAGGCTTCCTACGTGGCCAGCAGTCTCCAAGGTGCTTTACATGATGAGTCCCATTTTACAGATGGAAAGACTGAGGCACAGAAGTTGCTTGTGGTAACACGTAACACAACTTGTAAGATTGTAAGGTGGCTGGGCGCAATGGCTCATGCCTGTAATCCCAGCACTTTGGGAGGCTGAGGCAGGCAGATCACCTGATGTCAGGAGTTGGAGACCAACCTGGCCAACATGGAGAAACCCCGTCTCTACCAAAAATACAAAATTAGCCGGCCGTGGTGGCTTGCGCCTGTAATCCCAGCACTTTGGGTGGCTGAGGCGGGCATATCATCTGAGGTCAGGAGTTCGAGACCAGCCTGGCCAACATGGCAAAACCCCATCTCTACTAAAAATACAAAAAAATTAGCCGTGTGTGGCGGCGGGTACCTGTAATCCCAGCTACTTGGGAGTCTGAGGCAGGAGAATCACTTGAACCCAGGAGGTGGAGTTTGCAGTGAGCCGAGAGCATGCCGCTGCACTCCAGCCTGGGTGACAGAGTGAGACTGTCTCAAAAAAAAACAACAACAAAAAAAAAAGATTGTAAGGTGGAGTTAGAATTTGCACCTGGCTGACTAACCTCCTCTCTACTACCTCTCCTCTCAACTACCTCTCCTCTCAATTCTTTTTTTGTTTTTGGGGTTTTTTTGGAGACAGAGTCTTGCTCTGTCACCCAGGCTGGAGTGCAGTGGTGCCATCTCGGCTCACTGCAACCTCTGCCTCCTGGGCTCCAGCGATTTCCCTGCCTCAGCCGCCCCAGTAGCTGGGATTATAGGCATGCACCACGAAGCCCAGCTAATTTTTTGTATTTTTAGTAGAGACAGGGTTTCGCCATGTTGCCCAGGCTGGTCTGGAACTCCTGAGCTTCAGACAATCTGCCCGCCTCAGCCTCCCAAAGTGCTGGGATTACAGGCATGAGCCACCGCGCCTAGCCTAGTTCTTGGCAGCTGCTTTGTGCCCTTCTGCTGCCAGATTGAGGTGAGGCCTGAACAAAGTGATATTAACAAAGTGCCTGCCACACCTTAGGCAAAACTATAGCAAAACTCTGACAGTGAGTCTAGGCTAGGCCTGTGAGATGCTAGGACAGGAGTTCCCCTGGGGATAAAGGACACTTTCTGTCTCACCCCAGCTCCCAGAACCCTCCATCCTGTATGGTCCCAGAAGGCACACTCACCTGCATGTCAGGAGGTGTCCTTGGACAAAAACGGTGGACATGAAATAAGGCAAAAAGAGCCTTAGGCCTGGGGCTACTTGGGAGTTAGGGTCACTTACCTGTGCTGAGACTCAGTCTCCTTAATTAAAAAACAGGGCAAACACCATCTGCCCTGAGCAGGAGTGAAGGGACCCTCCAGCAGACCACAGGCCCTCCCGCTGTCTCACCCACGCTCTGCTGAGGCTCAGTGCCAGTGATAGCCATCTCAAGGGCTGGACAGATGTAGAAGAAACAGCCATTTGCAGACTTCCACCCGACTCAGGATGGAGGTTTGAAATTCCTCTTTCAGGGTAGGCTGCTTCTTCACTTTGAGAAAAATATAGTAGAGGCCCCTTGGTGATTGACGGTGAAGCAAGAGCCTGTCCTGGAATGGAAGAGAGGCCTGGGGAGCCACCCGGCCCTGCCTGACAATGGAAAGGTGCTTGTCCCAGCACAGCGGCTGGAGATGAAAGGCAAGGGGTACCTGGCTTTTTCTTCCATGGGCCCTGATGAGTTTGGGGCTTGGGCCCTGGGTGGGCTGGACTCATGCCACTCCACATGCCACTGGCTCACACCTCGGGCTGAGCCAATGAAACCTACCCAGGGGCTTAGTCTGTGGGCCTCACGGGGGTACCGTTTAAAGGTTTCACTGTGTGTTCTCAGCTTTCTGTGCTTTCAGTCTTTTTTTTTTTCTTTCTTTGTGACAGTCTCACTCTGTTGCCCAGGTTGGAGTGCAGTAGCTACATCTTGGCTTACTGCAGCCTCCGCCTCCCAGGTTCAAGTCATTCTCCTGCCTCAGCGTCCCGAGTAGCTGGGATTATAGGCATGTAGGCATGCACCACCACATCCAGCTTTTTTTTTTTTTTTTTTTTGGTATTTTTTTAAGCAGAGATGGGGTTTTGCCATGTTGGCCAGGCTGGTCTCAAACTTTTGGCCTCAAGTGATCCGCCCGCCTCAGCCTCCCAAAGTGCTAAGATTATAGGCATGAGCCACTGCGCCCAGCCTCAGTTAAGTCTTAACTGAGTATGGTCCTAGCTGTGCTGTGGAGTACTAGGGGGTGAGGCCCCTCATAAGGGGAACATCGGCTGCTAGGGAAAGCCGGTTGTAGGCCCCCAAGAGGTGAAAGCAAAGAATGGAGCATTGCTTAGGGTTCCATAACATACTTGGGGAGGGCAGCCTGGTCAAAGAGGGCACTTCTGCCTTCAACTGGCAAGACCTGCACCTCTAGCTGTAGGGGCATAAAGGGAGGTGTGAGGCCTGAGGTGTCACCCAATGTCCCTTAGAGGCCCTCCTGGGCCACCCCGGAAAGTAGGAACACAAGAACACAACACACCACCAAGCTCTCAAAACTCAGTTTTATTGACTTCCAGCATTTCCCCCTGGATCTGAGCTCAGCCCAGCTGGTTTTGGTTCGTCTCTGAGGCTCAGTGTTACAGCGACTGGCTCCACCACTCCCCTCCCTGGCCACTGGGCTCCCCAGGCAGGGAGGAGGAGAGGCAGCTCATCTGTGATGTTGGAAAGAATGGGCAGCAGGGTCAGAGGCCAAAGAAAGCCATACAAGCAGCGGCATGCCTGGAGCTGCCATCACATGCCAAGCCCTACCACACACATGCCCCCACAGGTGGCCTTGGCCTGGAAGCTCTCTGCCAGCCCACACTCCTCAGCTTTCTGGGGCCACACCCTACTCAGGCGGACATGCTACTCGCCCTGGCTTGTTCCTGGGACCCCAGGCTGCCCAAGGGAAAGGTACCTCTCCCAGGTGCTGCGCGGATCTGCCCTGCCCACTCTAACCCTGGGGCTAGCAAGATGTGTCAGGGGAACCAAGGCTCAGATCATTCCCCCTTCATCTACAACCTTGCCAGCCCTCCAGGGATAAATCAAGAGACAAAATCTCCCCATCTCACAGCGAGTGACAAGCTGACCTGGGCTACATGTCCCAAGATGCACAGCTCCGTAACCACACACCACCTCCCCCAAGCGGGATCTATCAGTAATGAGGCCGGGCACACCGCACTCTGGGGTTTGTTGTCCCCAGGAGCCAGCACCAAACACCCAAGGAAGAGAGTGCACAGGCTAAGACTACTGCCACCTCCCACCCAGCCCCCGCCCGCCACCCAGGCCCCG
The DNA here is from genome assembly GCF_009828535.3 of Hylobates moloch. Classification (NCBI taxonomy): domain Eukaryota; kingdom Metazoa; phylum Chordata; class Mammalia; order Primates; family Hylobatidae; genus Hylobates; species Hylobates moloch. The sequence continues at coordinate 22,591,026 of NW_026652276.1, forward strand.
GCTCTACACTCAGCATGGGTGAGGGGGAGAAATGGAGGGTCCCCTCCCAGTGCATGGGGGAGGGCGCTGTCCTGTTGGAACTGTGCAGCAATTCTGGATCCCGGCATCCAGCTCAGAACACATCTGGGGAGAGAGCAGGGGCGGGGTGACAGGAGAGAGCATCAGCGGCAAGCTGTGGAGGATGGGGCTCAGCATGCAGACCTGGGCTGGCCGCATGGCCTCTCCCTGAGCCCTGATTTGTGGTAGGGAAGCAGTATGGGTGCAGTCCCCTCCTAGGCCTCCCTCCGGGGTCCCCCAGTCCTATCCCACCTCTTCAGGGTGAGCCAGCCTCACCTCTGCCTAGTCCTGAGGGTAAGGGCAGGCTGAGGCAACGAGAGGGAGGAGGAGTGGGCTCCAGTTCTGAATCTGGACAGCTGAGAGGCTCCCGCCCCACCCGGCTAGCCTCCCCAGAAGATCTCACAGCCCTACCGGCCCCAGCATCTTCCTCGCCACATTGAGGCCTTCTCGGGGAAGGAAGGAAGAAGGGAGTCCTAGCCAGACGGCAGTGAAAGCAAGCGATGCGGCCCGCAGGGAGTTGCAGAGAGAATGGGAGGGAGGAGAAGCAACACCAGAAGAGAAGCAACAGAGACGGTCAGAGCGCAACATGGCACAGAAACCAGGGTTGGGGGTCTGCAGCTGGACCAGGAGAGCGGGAGGCTCCACTCTGCCTGCACTGCTCCCCAGTGGAGCTGCCGGCTCCGGCTCAGACAACCCTAGGCCAAGTCCTCCTTCCTTGACACCATCAGCAACACAAGTGGCAGAGTACCTGGGCACAAAAGGCCCAGCCCAAACCACTAATGCCCCTTGGAGCTCCCCATCCAATAAATGCAACCTGGCTCCTCGGGCCCTTCCACTGCCCTGACACCCCCCACCCTGGGCTTCACCAGGGACCTATCAGCCCTAGGCTGAGCACAGCAAATCCCAAGTCCACACTGGGGTGTGGGGGGCCTGGGAGGGAAACTTGTGGAGGGAGCATGGAGTTGGAAAGCAGTTCCTACAACTCAGGATACTCCCCTCTTCTCTTCCCACAGTGAGTCAGACCCCTAGTCCAGACCTGGATCAGATCAGGTTGGGCCCAGTGTTCAGAGGATGAGGCAGCGAGAGGCCTTCTCCTCTGGGGATGGGCTGCGTTTGGTTGCTTCACCCCTCGCACCCTCCTGGGTCCCCCCCAAGCCTGGATCTTGGTGCTGGGCCTTGGGACGCCCCTGCCGTCGGTGCTGTGCCTCCCGCCCACCTGCGGGTTTCTTCCCAGCTGCCTCCATCTCTGACAGGCTGTAGGCCATGGCCAGCTGTAGGTCCTCATCCTCAGAGAGGTCGCTGTCCAAGGGACATGAGGCAGGGGTCTGCTGGACCTGAGTGCCCCCAGACCTGGAAGTGACTGACGGCTGCTGCTCGCGACGGCTCAGCTCCAAGCCCAGTGCCAGGTCATCTGGGACACCTGCAAGAGTCACAGCCACCATGAGGCCCCAACCTGAGCCAGGGGTATTACTGCCAGGCTGCCTCACACAGTAACAACCCTCACCACTTAAGAGTCTTTTATTTGGAATTGGCACACATGCATTTTGGCACCTAGGGTTGTGATTTTGAGCACAGGGAAGTATTCAGCTCTACCAGGAAGGAGCTCCTACCCTTAGGCAAGTCACTCAACATCCCTACCCCTCCCTTTCCTCATCTAGAAAGTGGGAATGATGGCCGGGCACAGTGGCTCATGCCTGTAATCCCAACACTTTGGGGGGCCGAGGTAGAAGGATCACTTGAGCCTAGAAGTTTGAGACTAGCCTGGGCAACATAGTGAGACCCCATCTCTACAAAATATTTAAAAAATTAGCTGGGCATGGTAGCACACGCCTGTAGTCCCAGCTATACAGGGGGCTGAAGTGGGAGGACTGCTTGAGCCAAAGAGGTCGAGGCTGTAGTGAGCCATAATCGTGCTGGGCTGAGCACCAAAGCAAGACCCTGCCTCAAAAAAAAAAAAAGAAAATGGGAATGATGATAGTGCGTTCATACTCAAATTGTTCCAATGATTAAATATGTCAGCCCATGTAAAGGGCTTGGTGCACAGTGCACGGACTCAGCACGTGTGAAAGGTTAGCTATGATGACGGCCCTGCACGGCATGGTGTTGCAGGGGCAGTTCTGCTCCGGGAATCGTGCGTCCTGGGTTTGACTCCTGGCTCTACCCCTTACTTGGAAGGAAAGAGTCTTGGGCCTGGACTACTTGGAAGTTAGGGTCATTTAACTATGCTGCAGCTCAGGCTCCCCAGATTAAAACTGAGTGGATATCATCTGCCCTGTGTACTCCCCCAGATGCTTGAAGAATACAGAGAATATCGTATATCTGGAAGTGCTTTAAAAATAGTAAAGTGCTTTGCAAATGTAAGACACCCCACTCACAGTGACGGCGATGGCTTCGTGAGACTCCTCCACCCCCTTCCCAGCATTGCCATCTCTGATCCTACCAGTCTGGCCTGTTGCCACTCCCTCCCAAGCCCTAAGTGAGTTCAGAGAGCAGCAGTTTGGGGAGGAGGCTGCTGAGGTTGGGGCTGGGGCTTCCTGCCAGGGGCTGGGTGGTAGAGCTCCTCCTCACCATTGATTGTGACTGACTTCAGCTGCCCATCCTCCTCCACTTCCACCCGCTCCTGCCCATTCTCCATGATTCTGTGGGAGACAGCACAGTTCAGGCAATGAGCAGTGACAGAATCCTGCAGGCGCTGGTCCCAGTTCTGGCCACCACAGTAGAGAGCGCAGACTGGGCCCTGCCCTCAAGGAGCCAACTTTCTATTTGAACACAGCTCCCCAGCAGACCTCTCACCCCTCGATAGCCCCAGAAGGAGCTCTCACCTGCGTGTGGTGATGCGGCGTCCTTGGACAAAGGTGGTAGAAGTAGAAACAGAGCGAAAAGCACCAGCCCCAGGACTGAAGGAGAAAGATGAGGAGGAGAAATCTGGCATCGGGACAAGGGAGGAGGAGGAGAGGTGGTTAGAAGAAGACTGTGCTGCCTGTTGTGGTCACCGAGGCTCCAGGCCTCCTCGGAGGGCTGCTGGAGGCAGGGCTCCCAACACAGGAGACAGGCTCGGAAAAGCAACAAGTTCACGCCAGGGGTTCCAGGAATCGGAGCTTGCAAACGTGGGAAGGGTCAGAACTTACCGGAGTGCCCAGGGAAGGAGGAAGAGAAGGTAAAGAAGGGGCCTGAGTGTCGGGAACCCCGGTTCTGAAGCTCTGAGAAGGGGCCCAGGTCATCTACAACAAGTAAACACATTAGCAGTCATCTGGTAATGACATTTCCCCTCAAAAGTGTGTGAGCCCGAGTCTGGAAGTACAAACCGCTAAGCAACTGGGTAGGGTTTTTCTTTTCCGCTTTTTAGTTGGGCTTATTTATAAATTCCTTTTTAATGTTGAATTCGAAAACGCTCACTGGTTAATTCTGTCCACAATAAAGAATAAAGGAAGGAAGGAGGGGGAAGAGGGATGGAGGACAGATGGCTCTTTCAGTACAGGCACATCATCATGACGTGATGACAGGCAGACACAGCTAGGAGTCCAGCTCTGCCATGTGTTATGTGACTCTGGGCTATTAGCTGTGCCTCAGTTTTCTCATCTGCAAATGGGGATAAAATTGCCCACCTCTCAGGGTTCACTAGAGAATTAGGGAATGTAAAATATTTGGCACATATCTATCATTAAAAAATACCAGTATCTGTTTTATAGGTAATAATAATAATATTGTCACAAGATGCTTTGAATCTTGCTTTCATGGCTGTTACTATAGAAGTCTAACAATGTATTATTGTTGTAATTTAATAAGGTGAGTCTGTAAAGTGTCACTGTTGGATCACGGGGTTCTGGTACATGTGAGGTTCTGTCCCAGCTCTCACTGGAGCCAGCTCCACAAAATCTTCTGTCCATGGCATTCCCATCCCCTCTCAGCCTTCTACCTCAGGGCCTCCCAGCTGATGGAAGGACAGGCCTGGAGGGGGAAGTTGAGCCATTCAGAGGCTTCCAGAGTCCACTCACCAAAGAGCTCTGCAAAAGGGTCTCCACTCCCAAAGAATTCCCGGAAGACCTCCTCGGGGCTGCGGAAGGTGAAGGTGAAGCCAGGCCCACCACTGCCAGCTTCTGCCCGAGATGGGCCAGTTCCTGGAAAGGCAGGATGAGGAGAGAGCTTAGGGCATGCATCCTGCTCTGAGCCGGGGGACCTCACCTAAGGCACAGCCAGGAGCCTGAGAGAGCCTCCACTGCAAGAATCTGCCCTGCCCCTCTCCTCCCTGCCCCACCTCCATTCCTGGGCCTCACCACTCCACCTACCTGTCCCTGTCAGCCCTTCCCGGCCATAGCGGTCGTAAATCTCCCGCTTGTGCTCTGCAAAAAGAGACCAGATCATTTCACCCTCCCTCTGGGATGGCCTCCCCTCCCAGGCTAGGACGCTCAAAGGATTGTCCAGAGACTGACACTCTGACACTTGGCAGGGGACAGCAGGCACAGCAGGGGACCCAGGGGACATGGGCTATAGGTAGGCAGCAACTCAGCCTTTCACACAGCCGGCCTCTTCTCATCTGGAAAATGGCTGTCATCACAGCACCTACCGCACAGGGTTGTTGCAAAGATAAAATGAGACCATCCACATAAACTGCCTACCAGTGTCTGACACATAGGAAGTGTTCAATAAATGTTAGCTAATGATTACTATATTATTATTCGCCAGGGCTTAGCCTAAATGTCACCTCCTCGGAGAGGCCTTCTACAACCACCAGAACAAAAGCAAGTGCACATTATTCCCTAGCACTCCACCTGCCCTGTTTCTTCCCTCTGAATACTCTTCACAAGCTGTAACTGTGTCTGTGTGTGTGCCTGGTAGGTGTTGGTCTTCCCTGCCCCTCTGGGCAAGGACAGTGCCTGCTTGTCCTCCAGTTTCCCCAGCACCCAGCGAGTGCTGGACACTGTGAGCATTCAGTGAATTACTTTTTGAATGAATCAATAAAAAGGCAGACCTGGATTCACATTCCAGCTCTGCGTGGCCTTGAGCAAGTTACTTCACCTCTCTCAGCCTCAGTTTCCTTGCCTGTAAAATAGGGGTGATAGGACCTGCCTCATAGAACAGCTGTGAGAACTCATGGAGATGACACCCACCAATGCCTGGCATGCAGGAGGCTCAGCTCACATGAGTTACCTGCCCTGCTTCCTTCCCCTTTCAGGTCTCAGGCCAGCCACTCCTACCAGACTCTGGGGAGCAGACACTGAGCTGTCCCTGTAGGAGGGGGGAGCTTAAATATCAGGCTGGAAAAAGGCACAGAGGAAACTCAGGTGGCAGAGACATTGCTTTAAGAAAATGTGAGCTGGGGCATGAAGTAGGGAGTGATGTGCTGGGTCCTGCCTGACCCCAGCCCTTACTGTCAGACAGCACTTCATATGCCTCGGCCACCTCCTTAAATTTCTTCTCAGCAAATTCTTTATTATCTGGGTTTTTGTCTGGGTGCCACTGGAGAGCCTTGCGCCGATACCTGCAGAAAGTGGGTGCAGAGGAGAGAGTCGGGGGACAAATGCAGGCACTTCCCACCCAGGAACCGAATGACCCATTTTCCCATTAGCCTATCACTATCCTTTCACCACAGGGTCCCGGACCACCCCAGCTGCTAGGGCTGCCGCTGCCGTGATGTTTTCATCAAGTTCCACCCCCTCTCCTCTGCCACCAGTGCTGGGACCACATGTACAAGCGGATACAATGCCAGGGTCCCTAGCCCCTCCCTAGGGCTCGCTGGACTGGGGCTGCAAAGGTTGGGGCACATGTGGCCTCGAAGAGTACAGGGACACCAGCCCCTCCTCCTCACAGAGCCTCTTTGCACTGCATCTTTGCACTGCAGCCTGAGAATGCCCAAATCTAGGGAGAAGGGGGAGGGGAGGGGAAAGGAGGAGGAGGAGGAGGGGAAGATCAACTGGAGAACAACCAATAACACAGTGCAGCTCCCAGCGGAACTAACTACTTCACTCTCTGGACGTTCTCCTTGTACTCTACCAGGGGTCTCTTTCCTCCCTGCAGGTGTCACTCGGAGGAAGCCCCTCAAGTGCTTTCTAACGACCTGGTTCCCTCAGACACCTACAGGTGTCACTCTGAAGTGCCCCATGGTGGTGGCGGGTGGAGGGTGAGAGGTTTTCTGTTGCACACGGAGGCACTTACGCCTTCTTGATGTCATCAGCGGACGCACTTCGCGGCACGTCTAGGATCTCGTAGTAGGATGCCATGGCAACTGGTCGGTCGTCAGGCGGGCCTCCTTGGGGCTGCAGAAGAGAAGGAGTCAGGCGGAAAGAACCAAGAGCCCCTCCCTGTGGCTGCAGCAGTCCCCCTCCCCGGGTGGCGGAAGGCGCTCCCAGTTGGAAGCGGAGCCCACCGGGCTCTGCTTGCGGCCGGTGACTAGGTCCCTCCGGCAGCCTTATCTGCCCCCGCAGGCCGGGGCCAAGAGCTATCTCGACGCCCAGGCCCAGGAGCCTTATCGGGGCCCCCCAACTCCAGCAGTCCGACCCAGGGCCCCCGGCCGCACCTCCTCCGACAGGAGTCCCGGCCTCCTGCGGCGCCCCGCCCCTGCCCCCCGCCGGGAACCGTCTGGCACCCGCAGCCCGGCTCGCGGCTGCTGCGTAGGACGCGCCCGGCCCAGCTGTGCGCGCAGGCATGCGTCAGCGGTGCGGAAACTACTAGAGACTGGGAGAAGGCCGGCTCCGCCTGTCCCCTGGGGGGGGGGTGGGGGCCTGCAGGGGCTGCCGGGAGAAGAGGGCGGAGCCGGCTATTTTGGGCACTCACCAAGACGACGTCAGCCCCAGCTGGGACCTGGGAGACTGCTGCCCCGCCTCCGTCCAGGCTAGACGCGCTCGCACGGAGGCTGGGGCAGCCCACAAACAAGCCGCCCGGCCCCCAGGTCCCTCTGTCACTTTCTTATAAACATGAGCGATGATCCATGCTTACTCACCCACCTCGAGGACTCAGACTCCTCCCTCCCTCCCCCCACCACGGTTCTAACTCCTCCCCCTTCTTCAGCTCCCAGCTCCAGCCCCAGGTCCCCCAGCAGGCTGCCCTGGCTTTCCTGAGTAGGTCAGAACTGCCTTTTACAGCATCTCGTGGCATTTCCTTCATCAGGCTTGTTAGAGCCACAAATTAGCATTTATTGGTTTGATTATTTTTGATTACCATTCACCTACCCCACTAGAATGTCGATTTCACAGGGCAGGAATTGTGTGTTTTTTCTCACTGGTCTATTAGAGCAGTCGTCGGGGTTCAAAACTACCCGTGGGATCCATAAATAATGGACAGTTTTGACACATTTGGGGGAGGTGAGGTAAAGGGGGCAGTACAACGGAATTCCCCAGGTTCAAGTCTTCCCAAACTGATCCTGATCAGGCCTATTCCACTTCAAAATGCTCCCTGGGTTCAGGCCTCATGGGAGAGTTAGGAAACCTTCCAGAACTGGCTCCTGCTTGATCCCATCCAGCCAATCCGCAGGCGTTAGCTGAGCAGTTTTCTGCATTCAAGATGCTGCCAGGCCGTATAAAGAAGAATGTGGCCCAACCCCTGCCTTTGCAGAGCTTGAACTTGATAAGATACCAGCCCATCAGTGTAGCCCGCTGGGAAACCCGAGGCTTTGGAAACAGACTACAACCTGGCATTACTGTGAGACTTGGGAAAATCTCTGAGCACTCTTTTTGTCTCACTAAATATAGGTAGTGCCTAGGGTTGTTTGAAAGTCAAATGAGACATGGTACGTATTAGGTGTTACTGCGGTCCTCGCTGGCATCCTGATTGGCTCAAGCAATAATGGTTATGTGAGCCCAGAAAAGTGCTTTAGGCTGGGGGACCCAGGAACATTTCGCCAACGAGAAGGGCTTGAGCCGGACGTGAGAGAAGAAGGTGGTGTGAGTGTCCTGTTTTCCTGGCTCCCCACCATTAGAACCTCCTGCCTACATTTGGGGAATTCCCATCGCACGGGCCCTAATGGGAAGCAGGCCACCATTTGCCACAAAGCCCCAGTGCTTGCTCTCCCTGACTTGCAGGCAGAAGACATGAGCTCCGCCAATCGGATGCTCCAACTGGGACTTTGAATCTGGAGCAAGTCACGGAGAAGCAGGGCTGGTTTAGGAATTCATTTCTGCGGCGGCGGTGGAGGCGATGGGGCCAACAGCGGCCTCTTGTGTCTGGAGGAGGAAGTGTCAGCGCTACTGCCGCAGGTGAGGGACGAGAGTAGGAGGCTCACTGTGGAGCGTGGAGGGGACAGGAGTCTCCTACACAGGCTGTCCTGTGCCCAACCTTGATTGTGGTACTGACTGCCCAGCTTCCCTAGGTGCCTGTCTGATTGCTGACCCTTGTTTGCTGGCCCTTGCATTGATTCTGTGTGCTATCCGATATCTCTATAATTGTTGGGGGCAGGGGACTTGAAACAATTTGCCAGTTAGCTTCTGCTGTTTACAAGAGTCCTGACTGACACAAAGACTAAGGGTTAGACTTGGTATAAGAGGAAGGAGTGGTGGGGTTAAGTCACTCCAAATTTTCCAGATCTCTGCCTCTTTCTTCTTACTCTGCCGTCCCAACAGACATTTGTCTAGCACCTACCGTGTATGTCTTGTTATATTAAGAATAAGAATATAAAGAAGCTTAAATTCCAATCTCTGTGCTCAAGGGGATAGGACATAGACAGATGACAACCGAGGGAAATTATATGGAGCACATCTAGCAGACAAAGGTTTAATTTCCTTTGTCCACAAAGAAATGCCAACTAATGAAAGACAATGACATTTTTAAATGGACAAAGGGACAGGCAGCTCACAGAAGAGGAAATACTGGCTTTTAAACATATGAAAAGATGCTCAATCTCATTCACAAAAAAACTGTAAACTAAAGCTACAACAGGCCAGGCATGTTGTAGGGATTGCTGGGATTACAGGCATGGTGGCTCATGCCTGTAATCCCAGCACTTTGGGAGGCCAAGGCAGGCCAAGGCAGGTGGATCACCTGAGGTCAGGAGTTTCAGACCAGCCTGGCCAATATGGTGAAACCCTGTCTCTACTAAAACTACAAAAAGTAGCCAGGCGTGGTGGTGCATGCCTGTAATCCCAGCTACTCGGGAGGCTGAGACAGGAAAATCACTTGAACCCGGGAGGCGGAGGTTGCAGTGAGCCAAGAGCGTGCCATTGCACTCCAGCCTGGGCGACAAGAGTGAAACTCCATCTCAAATAATAATAATAATAATTTTTAAAAGAATAATAATAATAAATAAAGCTACAACAAAATACTTTGGAGTTTTGTTTTTTGAGATGGAGTCTTGCTCTGTCACCCAGGCTCGAGTGCAGTGGCACTATCTTGGCTCACTGCAACCTCCCACGTTCAGCCAGTTCTCCTGCCTCAGCCTCCCAAGTAGCTGGGATTATAGGCATGTGCCACCCCCCTACCCCCGGCTAATTTTTGTATTTTTTGTGGAGACGGGGTTTCACCATGTTGGCCAGGCTGTTCTGAAACTCCTGGCCTCAGATGATCCTCCTGCCTTGGCCTCCCAAAGCGCTGGGATTATAGGCCAGAGCCACTGCACCTGGGCACATGGCCCCAACAAAATACTTTGTTTCACTTATTGGATGATTGACAAAGACCAAAAAGTTGAATACATTGTATGGGCAAGGCTGAGGGCACAGGCATTCTTATAGATTGGTAGTGGGAGGGTGGGTAATTTGATATGACTTTTTTTTTTTTTTGAGACGGAGTTTCGCTCTTGTTGTCCAGGCTGGAGTGCAATGGTGCGATCTTGGCTCACTGCAACCTCCGCCTCCTGGGTTCAAGCGATTCTCCTGCCTCAGCCTCCCGAGTAGCTGGGATTGCAGGCATAAGCCGCCGTGCCTGGCCTGGTGTGACTTCTAAAGAGAGCAAGATTTAAAGTGCATAATCTTTGACCCAGAAATCTCAGTTCTAAGAAGGTATGGTCATACATATGTGCAAAAAAAAAAAAAAAAAAAAAATACATACAAGGGTTGGAGCATTCTTTTTAATAGCAAAAGATTGGAAAAAATCTAAATACCCATTAATAGCAGACTGGTAAAACAAGTGTTAGTATGCTATACAATGGAATATTATGTTGTGACCAAATAGAATGAGGCATAGCTAACGGTATTCATATGGACCATCTTCCAGATTTATTATTAAGTGAAAAAACAAGGTGTAGAACAAAGTGTATACTAAATGTGCATGCAAGTGTGGTAGTACAGATAGAGCATCCCTACTCCAAAAACCCAAAATGTGAAATGTTCAAAAATTCAAAACTTTTTGAGTACCTGACATGGTGCCACAAGTGGAAAATTCCATACCTGACCTCATATACACAAACTGTTTCATGCACGAAATTATTTAAAACATAGGCTGGGCTCAATGGCTCAGGCCTATAATCCCAGCACTTTGGGAGTCCGAGGCGGGAGGATCACCTGAGGTCAGGAGGATCACCTGAGGTCAGGAGTTTGAGACCAGCCTGGCCAACATGGTGAAACCCTGTCTCTACTAAAAATACAAAAATTAGCCAGGCATGGTGGCAGGTGCGTGTAATCCCAGCTACCCGGGAGGCTGAGGCAGGAGAATCACTTGAACTTGGAAGGCGGAGGTGCAGTAAGCCAAGATCACGCTATTGCACTCCAGCTTGGGCAACAAGAGCGAAACTCTATCTCAAAAAACAAAACAAAACAAAACAAAACAAATTATTTAAAACATTATACAACATTCCCTTCATGCAACATGTATCAGGTGCATATGAAACATAAGTAAATTTCGTATTTAGACTTGGGTTTCAGCCCCAAAATATTTCATTATGTATATGCAAATATTTCAAAATCTGAAAAAATCTGAAATCCTAAACACTTCTGTTCCCAAGCATTTCAGATAAGGGATATTCAACCTATATATATAGACATCTCTGGAAGGAAACACTAACAAAAACATTAACAGTGGTGGCTGCCAAGAGGGGAACAAGATGAAAGAGACTTATTTTTCTTGTTCCTAAATCTCTCTGATACTTTTTGAATTCTGAAGCATATGCACCTAATAACTGTTCAAATTCATACTAATTGTTAAAAATTGAGTTGGGGAAATAAGACATTGACAAGAAACCAAGTGCTATCATACAAGGCAGCCCAAGCCAAGCACCAAATGAAAAATAGAGACAGAGGTAGGTGCTAAAAGAATCCAGAAGAGGGAGAGCTCTCTGGGGCTGGGTAGGTTCTGGATGGCTGTGACCTAAGCTGGAAGGAATGGTAACATTGAGACAAGCAGGGGGAGGTGGCATTCCAGAAGGAGAGAATGGTGACAACATAGCTTTGAAGCCAGGCATGTTCCTGACACATCAGAGCCCAGGGAATAAATTTGTTGGGTAGAATCCCAAACTTGGGAACCTGTCTCTTTCGTCTGCCTGCAGGAGGCAATTGTACTTTGGCTTTAGAAGCGTCAGGGATGAAAGCATTTCCCCTGCACTGAGGGAGTCCCCAGGAGCCAGGCTGGGTGGTGCTTCCAGCTGCCCCAGGAGGTCTGGGTTGCCACCTCTCCACACCCACACCCAGTCCAACACAGGCCTGCCAGCAGAGTATTACTAGCAGGAAGACCTCAGGGAGATGGCTATGTAGCCGCTCAGGGTGGGCTGGCTGGTTCAGCAGACAGGAAGGGAGACAAGCTGCCTCTCTGGATCCCCAGCCATCTTGGCAGCTGAAGAGCTCACCTCCCTCCCCACCCCCAATCCTGGCGTCTCCCAGGCCCTCACTACCTCCTAGGAGATGTTGGGGGATGGTTTCCAAAGGGCACTGATAGCCCCAAAATCTGGCCCCAAAGAAGCCTCTGCCCCCATTCAGACCCAGAAGCTGGGACTCTCCCCTCTACATTGATGCCTTCCTTCCCAGAGCCTGGGCAGGGCAGTGTGAAGCGTCACCCACTCCCTGTCCCTGAGGCACCTGAGTCACTGTCTGGGCACTCAGGACCTGGCAGGCCCAGAAGAGGTGGTGCCTGGAGGGGTGCCTGGAACCACTGTGAGCAGGAAGTGAGGGCACCTAAGAAAAAGGTGGGGGAGCAACATATGATTTGGTGAAGGCTAACCTGGGTTTGAATCCCGACCCCTCCATTTACCACCTTGGGCGAGTCTTTTGAGTCTCAGTCTCCACATCTATAAAACAGGCGTTCATTGAACAAGTTCATCCAACAAATATTAATCATCTAATATGCCAGGCAACACTGGGGTGTTGAGAGCGGAACAATGAAAAACAGTCCAAGTCCTGTCTGAGAGCTTCTGTTCCAGTGGGTGTAGTAACTGTATTAACCTCAGAATTAAACAAGATCTTATGGATACAGGACCTAGCACATAGTAGATGCTCACTAAATGATGGCTATTTCTTAGGGTGTGAAGGGCTCCCAGAGTAACACCTTTTCCCTTCCCAAGTTTGAAACCAGTTCATAGAAAGACGCCTAAGTCAAATATATGGAGATTTAAAAGTCAGCCCTTTTAGCAAGGCATGGTGGCTCGTGCTTGTAATCTCGACACTTTGGGAGGCCAAGGTGGGAGAATCGCTTGAGCCCAGGAGTTTGAGACCAGCCAGGGCAACATAGTGAGATCCTGTCCTTACAAAAATATTATTGTATTGTATTGTATTGTATTTATTTATTTTTATTTATTTTTTGAGACGGAGTCTGGTTCTGTCACCTAGGCTGGAGTACAGTGGCACTATCTCAGCTCACTGCAACCTCCGCCTCCTGGGCTCAAGCGATTCTCCTGCCTTACTCAGCCTCAGGATTTAAAGTTTGCCATCTGTTTGGAAGTGGGGGTGGGAAGCTGTGCATGCATGATGCCACAGGACTGATAAAAGGTCAACTGTCTTTATCAAAAAGTGGTGAGTGTCAGGGCTGGGCACGGCGGCTCACCCCTGTAATCCCAGCACTTTGGGAGGCCGAGGCTGGTGGATCACCCGAGGTCAGGAGTTGCAGACCAGCCTGACCAACATGGTGAAACCCTGTCTCAACTAAAAACATAAAATTAGCCAGGCCTGGTGGCGCATGCTTGTAATCTCAGCTACTTGGGAGGCTGAGGCAGGAGAATTGCTTGAACCCGGGGGGCGGGGGTTGCAGTGAGCTGAGATCGTGCCACTGCACTCCAGCCTGGACAGCAAGAGCAAAACTCCATCAAAAAAAAAAAGTGGTGAGTGTTGACAGAGATTACTGGGAGGTAAGCCTCCTAACCTTACAAGCCATTCTTCCTTTGTGGCCGCCACTGCACCATTCTTCTGCCTCAACCAACTCCAGTGTCAGGGCTCTCTATTACCCCAACCTCCTGCCTGGAGAAGACAAGCCTCCCGATCGCAGGATGGGCTAGTGGGCACTAGAGTACTTTAAGGATCACTACAGATCCTCCTGGCCTCACTGGGCTCTTGTTGCAGCTCCATGTGGGGTCCCACCGACTTCACATATGTGCAACTTAACAGCACCTCCACCTCGCCCAGGGTTTTCTGATGACTCTACAGCCCAAGTGTGTGCAATCCACCAGTGCAGGGGAGTTAATGCTTGATAGGGTGAAGGTTTAACCAGTGGAAGAATAGAGCCAGTGCATAAACCCCACCCCCAGCCCTCACCTGCCCACTCACCCAAGGATGGTTCTGAGATGCCATTTATTCAGCTGCATTTTCTCTAGGGTGAATTTTTCCTCCTTCTGTGCCTTACTTCCCTTGGCCCCCATTCTATTTGCTGTAATTGCACTCTGTAATGAAATCTAAAATCAGATCTGCTTTCTGGGGAATAGAGGCTAAGACACGAGCGTTCCTGTCTCTCATGGAGAAGAAGCCCTCCCCCCATAGTTTTTCCCAAGAGAAAAAGACATTTGTGAGACAATAAGGCCACAGCACTTTATGTAGGACAGACACGCAGTATTCCCCTATAATTCATCCCCCCCCATCTTTTCTTCCCCCCACTCCATGCTATCCATGCCCACCTCCTTGTAATCCTTCTCCAGGGCAGTCACATCCTCATGGGCCTTGGAGAACTCACCCTCCTCCACACCCTCACCCACATACCAGTGCCCAAACACCCTCTTGGCATACATTAGGTCAAACTTGTGGTCCAGGTGGGCCCAGGCCATGGTGATGGCTGTCATGTTGCTCAGCATGCACATGGCACATTGCACCTTACCAGGTCACTCCCAGGCACCACAGTGGGAGGCTGGTAGTTGATATCAACCTTAAAGCCTGTGGGGCACCAGTCCACAAACTGAATGCTGCACTTGGTCTCGATGGCGGCAATGGCAGCGTTGACATCCTTGGGCGCCACATCTCCACGGTACAGCAGGCAGCAGGCCATGTACTTGCCATGCCAGGGATCACACTTCACCATCTGGTTGGCAGGCTCAAAGCAGGCATTGGTGATCTCTGCCACCGACAGCTGCTCGTGGTATGCCTTTTCTGCAGAGATGACTGGTACGTAGGTGGCCAGGGGGAAGTGGATGTGAGGTAGGGCACCAGGTTGGTCTGGAACTCTGTCAGGTCCACATTGAGGGCCCCGTCAAAGCGCAGAGAAGCTGTGATGGAGGAGACAATTTGGCTAATGAGGCGATTGAGGTTGGTGTAGGTTGGGCGCTCGATGTCTAGGTTGCGGCGGCAGATGTCATAGATTGCTTCGTTATCCACCATGAAGGCACAGTCTGAGTGCTCCAGGGTGGTGTGGGTGGTCAGGATAGAGTTGTAGGGCTCGACCACGGCTGTAGACACCTGGGGAGCTGGGTAGATGGAGAATTCCAGCTTGGATTTCTTGCCATAGTCAACAGAGAGCCGCTCCATCAGGAGTGAGGTGAAGCCAGAGCCAGTGCCCCCACCAAAGCTGTGGAACACCAGGAAGCCCTGAAGTCCTGTGCACCGGTCAGCCTAGACAGGGAAGGGGAGGGGAAATGTGGAGTATGGAGCACAGCTGATGGACAGGAAAGAACCAACTTGTGCTGTTTTAAATTCCCAAAAGTTTCATGAAATCCTTAGAAGACTTCTCCAAGAGCACAAAAGAGATCCTCATAGAGTGGGTCCAGGGCACACCCTTTCTCCTCCCTGTCCCTCTTCCTCTGAAATCTCCTGAGGCCCTTAACACCGAGCTCTGTTGTATGCTGGAAAAGAGGGGTATGATGGTGGGTGGAGTTGGCTGTCTAGGCTGACCAGTGCACAGGACTCCAGGGCTTCCTCATCTTGTCGTCATAACTTGCCAACTCCACCCACCATCATACCCATGCCCTGCTGATTTAACTTGGGATGTTTCTAGAGGGTTTCTCTACTAAGAACAACAATCCAGGAACCTCATCCCCGTCCTTCTTAGAAGCCAAAGCCAATCACAGAGGCTTTAGGCTGATATTCTTTGAATCCCTGCCTTTCACAAGGACTTCTGTCCACATCCTTGTAACACAAGGTGGTATTCTGGGAATGCTTATGGACCCCCACAACTTGGCCAGGCAGCCCATAAACATGTTTGCCTTAATGGACACCCTGCCTAGCATCAGGTCAGCCACTTCGGAGATACCGGGGACACCAGCTCCAGGCTGGAACCTACGGTTGGCCCCCCTGATCAGAGTGCAGGGCCTCTCCTCATTCGTCCTGATCCTGTGTGTTTCTCCCAGAGGCTGAAGCTGTCCTTCCCCAATCTGGTGTCCAGACTACCTCACAACAGGAATCCAGATTCATTCCCCCTGCCCCAGCCCTCAGCCCTTTCCTCACCGGCTTCCGAATCCGGTCCAGTACCAGGTCGATGAACTCCAGTGGTGTAGTGACCCCAGACACAGTTATCTGCAGCATCTTCCTTGGCTGTGATGAGCTGCCCTGGATGGAAGATCTGGCAGAATGTGCCTGTTCAAACTTCATCTGCAGTGGCAGAGTTTTGGGCCCCGCCTCCCTTTGCGATCCAGCTGCTGGAGCCCCAGGGGACCTGAAGGGAGTGGGGTCACCAGGTCCCAGGTTCTGCATTCAGGCTGCATTCAGGCTGCTGCTATTACCTGCTTGGATGTGTTTGTGCTGCTTGGATGTGTTTTTCAATAAGGAAAGGGATGTGGAGTGGCCTACAGACTCAGGAACTAGGTAACAGTGATTCTGTACATCTGGAGTTCTAATTGGCTGCAGCACCTGGGAAGCTATACCACAAACACCATGCTCTGCAGTTATGGAGTAGGACTTGCTGTGGTACCCAGGGACAAGGTCATGGCTGGGACTGATCATCACTCACCAATCACAGCGGGCTCCAGATCCACAAATACCTCCTGGGGCACATGTTTCCCAGCCCCAGTTTCACTAAAAAAGGTGTTGAAGGAGTCATCCCCTCCCCTGATGGTCTTGTCACTGGGCATCTGCCCATCAGACTGAATCCCATGTTCCAGGCAGTAGAGCTCCCAGCAGGCATTGCCTACTGCACACCGGCCTGCCCCACGTGGACTGAGATGCACTCACGCTGAGTGGGCAAAGGGCAGAGAACAGCCTTCACAGAGGGAAACATCATGCCTGGACATGGTTCCTGCCTGCCTTCCTTGAGTGGCTCTTTGGCTGAGGGCCAAGGTTCCTGGACTCTACTCTGCTTGCCTCGCCTCCTGCATCTAAGCATTTACTGGTGGCATTGAGGAGCAACAGGCATCAGCCACAGGGGCTGGGCCAAATCCTTGGGGGAAGCAGAAGATGTGGGCAGTTCTGAGATTATAGACTCTTGCTCAGTGCCTGTCTCAATGAGGAACATCGAAGGGATCGAATGAATCTAGAAGTGCAAGATAATCTACCCACCAGTGTCCAGAAAGAAATTAGGAGCCGTTGGTGAGGGAAACAAGGGAAAATAGTACAAAGATAAAGCACAGGAGACATTAACTCCAAATTTGGAATAAGGGTGCTCTCTGGCAGGGGAAGCAGATAGGTGCAATTGGAGACAGATTCTATTTCTCAAGCTTGATAGCTGCTGTTCATTACATTATTATTTTCTCTTTTTCTTGAGACAGAATCTCACTTTGTTGCCCAGGCTAGAGTACAGTGATGTGATCATAGTTCACTATAGCAGCCTTGGACTCCTGGGCTCAAGGGATCCTCCTGTCTCAGCCTCCGGAGTAGCTGGGACTACAGGCATGCACCACCATGCCTGGCTAAGTTTTAAATTTTTTTGTAGAGACAGTTCTCGCCATCTTTCCCAAGTGGGTCTTAAACTCCTGGGGTCAAGCAATCTACCTGCCTTGGCTTCCCAAAGTGCTGGGATTACAGGCATGAGCCACCGCGCCCAGCCTATCGTGTTATTATTTATACCTTTTTGCATTCCTGAAATATGTCTTAATTGTTTAATGAGGATGACTTCTCCAAAAATGTAACACTTTATTGACTATTTTTATATAACACAAAGGCCTGACTTTTCATGATTTTTAGATGACTGAGATTAATCCACAAATAATCTGTATTCCAGCCCAATTACTTCTCTACTTGTCTTGAGCAAAAATCTTAACCTCTTTGTCAATGTTCTCCTTTTGAAATGTGGACAATAATAAGAGCCCCTCCTAGAAAAACTAGGAGAATTAAATTAAAGAATGCATGCAAAGTGCCTGGCCCACTGCCTAACACACACTAGGGTGTGCCATGCCTGTTGGGTTCCCCTTCCAATTTCCCACCCTCAATCCCTGATATCATAGTAAGAGAAGGTAATGAATTGAGGCTGGGCGCAGTGGCTCACGCCTGTAATCCCAGCACTTTGGGAGGCCGAGGCAGGTGGATCACTTGAGGTCAGGAGTTCGAGACCATCCTGGCCAACATGGTGAAACCCCCTCTCCGCTAAAAATACAAAAATGTTATATGCTTATAATTCCAGCTACTCAGGAGGCTAAGGCAGGAGAATTGCTTGAACCCAGAAGGCGGAGGTTGCAGTGAGCCGAGATTGCATCACTGCACTCCAGCCGGGGCAACAGAGTGAGACTCCGTCTAAAAAAAAAAAAAAAAAAAAAAAGATAATGAGTTGAGCTGACACCTCAAGGACAGGAGAAATACCAGATCCAATCCTGGGGCTGCCTTGGCTCACCAATCACCTGCCTGGTGCTGCACCTCTGAGCCTGACCAGCCAGTTCTGTCCATAGACCCAGACATTGTCCTGGCCCCCAGAACTACTAGCCCATGCAAGGTGTCTCTGGCCCCTCTGGGAATGATGTCTCACACTGGAGGCAGCAGGTTTGGGGCAAAGAACTCAGCCTCTGGCCAGGTGCAGTGACTCATGCCTGTAATCCCAACACTTTAGGAGGCCGAGGTGAGTAGATCACAAGGTCAGGCGATTGAGACCATCCTGGCCAACATGGTGAAACCTTGTCTCTACTCAAAATACAAAAATTAGCCGGGTGTGGTGGCAAGCACCTGTAGTCCCAGCTTCTTGGGTGGCTGAGGCAGGAGAATCGCTTGAACCCGGGAGGCAGAGGTTGCAGTGAGCTGAGATTGCGCCACTGCACTCCAGAATGAGACTCCGTCTCAAAAAAAAAAAAAAAAAAAAAAAATGAACTCAGCCTCTGGAGTCACACAGACCTGGCCTCCCAATACAAGTCATTTCACCTCAGCTTCCCTAGCACCTTTTTCATGACTGTAGAAAGAGAAGAATCTCATAGCCAGCGGCCTGTGTTATTACATTGCTTAGTTCTGCTTATTAAGCACTAATAAGGTACTAGGTGAAGGTGGCACTTTATACACATTATCTCATTTAATCTTTACCACATTCACCTTAGGTAGGTAGTTTTATTACCCCCAATTTATAGATGAGAAAACTGACCCTCAGAGAAGTCAAGTAGCTTGCTCAAGGCCATGAACAAAACCAAGAATATTTACAGCAGGGACGGCCTGGCACCAATCATGCTCTTAACTGTTCTTCTATCCTGACTGGTAGGGAGGTGGGTAAAAGATATCAAATGAGCCCCAGGCACAGCCAGCTCTTGACAGATGGGAGCACCCCCCTTTCCCTCCTCCTTCTTCTCCCCACTGATCTGTAACTGACATGAGAGGTCAGACAAAGGCACAGCAGATGGGCAGGGTGGAGGGAGGAACCAGAGGGGAGAAGCTTCCATGGAGGATGTGTCCCTGTGGTGGGAAGGTGGGATCAGAGCCCAACAGTGAACCTGTGGCAAGGCCCAGGGCTGGAGATTCTCAGCCAGCAGACGAAATCGCCTACACTTTCTGCTCAAGTCCTGCTTCCTCCACACTCCCCGCACCTAAATTCACACCCCCTCAGCCGCCCTGCTTCTCAGCCTAGGCTCAGCCCCACATCCTGGTTACCATCAAACTTTCCTTCCCTACCCCCTGTGATGCCCCCCACACCTGCACACTTGGGGGCCACAGCCACATCTGGAAGTCTCTTTCCCTCTCCCCACCTCTCCACATACTGTAGCCCCATCAACATCTGGACTCCCAAAGTACCTTCACACCAGATATCTTGGGCCCACTGGGACCCTCACTCGCATGCTCAGTCCCCCAAGGCCCCTTCTACTCACCATGCTGCCTGGACAGGGGCTGGCTGGGGTCCTGTCTCTCTGTCTGCTGCAGGAGAGTGAGCAGGGATAGATCTGTGAGAGGCCTGCAGCGGCCAGCCAGCCTCCTCCTTATAACTCTGGGTGGCTCTCAGTGGGTGGATGTTGTTAGGAACGGCCTGGGAGGGTAGGGCCTGTTGACTTGGTCAGAGTATGAGGCAAGCACTGGGCCTGCACCCAAACAGGGGAGCCAGCTGAGGTGGGCAGAGGAGGGGCCAGGGCTAGTAACTCCACACAGGTATCCAGGCCTCTGGGTACATGGTATCTGTTGTCAGTCATGCAATCCCATTTCCTGGTGGCACAGCCTGCACTTCACAGGTGGAAGACAATTTAGAAATCAAGACCCTGAGCTCCAGCACCGCCCCCGCCCATCAAACCCCCTGCAATCCCCTGCCCTAGGGTTGGTGAGGGCTGTAAGTCGACTGTGGGTGGGACTAAGAAGATCTCTGCAATGATCCAGAAATAATGAGTCCTCAGCCAAGAGATCAAGCCTCAGGACATCCTGCCTGGAAACTCAGAATATCATAGAACAAGCGACCTAGAGCTTGGTTTTAATCCCACCTCTAATAGCTACTAGCCATTAACTTCTTTTTTTTCTCTGTTTCTCATCTGGAGAATGGGGAGAGGTAGTATTACGAGGTACAAACAAGGTAACCTTTCTTAAGTGCTTAGTCCAAAACAGTTGTTACTCTCCAAGGGCAAAGCAAGAGGATGAGCAGGGCCTCAAGACACTTCCTAAACGTCTCCTCCTAGCCCATGGCAAGTCACTGCTGCTCTAGCCTGGCCTTATGTCCCCAGAAAATGAGTCTCCCGATCGTCTTAGGCAAAATTCTGAAATAAAAAGGCTAGTCTCTAGCATTTCTATCCTGCTTTATGAGTCTTTTTTTTTTTTTTTTTTTTTTTTTTGAGAAGGAGTCTTGCTCTGTCGCCCAGGCTGGAGTGCAGTGGTGCAATCTCAGCTCACTGCAACCTCCACCTCCCGAGTTCGAGCGATTCTCTTGCCTCAGCCTCCTGAGTAGCTGGGATTACAGGCACCTGCCACCAGGCCCAGCTAATTTTTATATTTTTAGTAGAGACACGGTTTCACCATGTTGGCCAGGCTGGTCTCAAACTCCTGGCCTCAGGTGATCCACCTGCCTCAGTCTCCCAAAGTGCTGGGATTACAGGCATGAGCCACTGTGCCTAGTCTGCTTTATGCTTCTTAAGGCACCTTCTCTCCGTACCTCCTTTGAATCCCTCAACAACTCTGTGAGGTAGGCAAGGCAGGGCCTCCCTTTCCCAGGATGAAGGAAAGGAAATTGAAATCCCTAGTGTCCTGCCTGAGGTCACATGGGGATTAATTAGTGCTGGAATTAAGATTCATCTGGGACTCGGGCTCTGCTTCCCCTCTTTCCACATGGCAGAGTGTCCACAGCAGCCCCTCCTCGGTCTTTATCTCCTTCCTCCCAGTCTTCAGTTCCATGGCCAGCCAGGGTCACTCCCTTTTGTACCCCTCAACTCTCTTGCGTCCCGCTAGCTTCAGCATCCTTGTTTGACTAAACCAGAACCCTGGTTAAATTTATTTTGGCCCCAGCTCTGTGTCTGCACTCACCCAGCTAAACAGTGGCCATAGAAAAATCCAGAACCATGCTGACTGATGTTTCGAATGCATGGCCACTAGCCTCAAATGGGCCTTCATGTTGCCTGGAAACCACACCACAATAGCCCCCCATTAGCCACAGCTTCACTTTCTGCAGTTTCAATTGCCTGCAGTCAACCACAGTCTGAAAATATTAAATTTTAGTTCCAGAAAAACACAATGTATAAGTTTTAAATTGCACGCCATTCTGGGTAGTGTGATGAAATCTGGTGTCATCCTACTCTATTATGTCTAGAACATCCATGTGTGCAGGGTATCCACACTTTAGACACTACCTACCCATTAGCCACTGAGTAGCCAGATCCCTTATCAGATCGACTGTGGCGATGCTTCTGCTCATGTAACTCTTACTCTACTTCATAACAGCCCCACAGCTCAAGAGTGGTGATGCTGGCATATTATTATCATTGCTTTATTTCTCTATATCATTATTGTTTTGTTTTTTTTTTTCGAGACTGGGCCTCACTCTGTCACCCAGGTTGGAGTGCAGTGGCATGATCTCAGCTCACTGCAACCTCTGCCTCTTGGGTTCAAGCGATTCTCCCACCTCAGCCTCCCGAGTAGCTGGGATTACAGACACACGCCACCATGCCTGGCTAATTTTTGTATTTTTATTAGAGATGGGTTTTCACCATGTTGGCCAAGCTGGTCTCGAACTTGTGATCTCAAGTGATCCGCCTGCCTTGACCTCCCAAAGTGCTGGGATTACAGGCATGAGCCACTGCACCTGGCCTATTATTGTTCTTAACTTCTTACTGTGCCTAATTTATGAATTAAACTCGGTCATAGGGATGCATGTATAGGAAAAAACAGTACATAAGGTTCAGTACTATCTGCAGTTTCAGGCATCTGCTGCGGACCCTACAATATATCCTTGTAAGTAAGGGGGGACTGTTGTACAGTTCTCCAGTCCCTCTTCCAGACAGCAGCCAAAACCAGGACTAGGTCTGCCAGATTTAGCAAATAAAAGTATTTTATGTAGCAACCCTATCCAGGAAGTAGTTGCTAATGTGAAATTTCAGCCACTGTATTACATAGTGCAGTTGAAACAGGGCGCTTTTTCAGAGCCCCTCTCATCCCAGTAAGCTAGGGAATGATCTCAAGTTGGTTAACTCTGGCTTTGGCTACAGCCTGAAGGTTAGGACTCTTTTGTCTCCCACCTGGAACAAAGAGGCCCAAAGAGGAGACCCAGCAACCCAACACATCAAAGATAAGAAAGCTCAGCCTTCTACTGGGTTGGCCCATGAAACCATGGACCTCAGGAATTATTGTCCAGATGGAGTGATAGGGGGCCCAGAGGGCCCACTGGGCTCAAAACTCTCTTGTGTAGCACTTAAACTTCTCCCAACTGGCCTTGGGAGTTGGGTTCTGAGTCAGCCTAGGTATCACCAACTCCAAAAAGAAAACTACCCTAATGGTAGTCAGCTGTCTTATGTAAAGCAGAGTGAAAAGACTGAGTTTTGTGATCTTGGCTCACTGTAACCTCCTCCTCCTGGGTTCAAGCAATTCTCCTGCCTCAGCCTCCCGAGTAGCTAGGACTACAGGCATGCACAAACACACCCCGCTAATTTTTGTGTTTTTAATAGAGACAGGGTTTCACCATGTTCGCCAGTCTGGTCTCAAACTCCTGATCTCAGATGATCCATCTGCCTTGGCCTCCCAAAGTGTTGGGATTATAGGTGTGAGGCACTGTGCCCAGCCAAGACTGAGATTTTTAAAGCATTTTAATGCATCTAGGTTAAAACATAAGAGGCCATGAATACTCAATTTCTTCAACAAATATTGAGTGCTTGCTGTATGCCAAGCACCATTTCAGGTGCCAGGGATACAGTGATGAACACAAAAGTTTATGCTTTTTGGGGGGTGGGGAATGGAGTTTTGCTCTTGTTGCCCAGGCTGGGGTGCAATGGTGCTATCTCAGCTCACTGCAACCTCCGCCTCCCGGGTTCAAGCGATTCTCCTGTCTCAGCCTCCTAAGTAGCTGGGATTACAGGTGCATGCCACCATGCCTGGCTAATTTTTGTATTTTTAGTAGAGATGGGGGTTTCATCATATTGGTCAGGCTGGTCTCGAACTCCTGACCTCAGGTGATCTGCCTGCCTTGGCCTCCCAAAGTTCTGGGATTACATGTGTGAACCACCGTGCCTGGAAAGTTTATGCTCTTAAGAAGCTTACATTCTAGCCTGGGCAACATAGTGAGACTCTGCCTCTACAAAAAAAAAAAATTTTTTTTAATTAGCTGGGTGTGGTGGCACATGCCTGTGGCCCCAGCTACTTGGGAGGCTGAGGAGGGAGGCTCACTTGAGCGCAGGAGGTCAAGGTTGCAGTGAGCCGTGATCATGCCACTTGCACTCCAGCCTGGGTGACACAGTAAGACCCTGTCTCAAAAAGAAATAAAATGGAGCTTTCATTTTCATCGGGAAGACAGACAATAAACAAACAAGAACATTCCAGATAGCAATAAGCATGTGAAGAAAACAAGGCAGGATAATGGAACAGAAAGATATGCAGGGGCTGCTATTTTAGACTGAACAGAGAAGAAGCCACTCTACAAGAAGGTGATATTTGTTTTTGTTTGGGTTTTTTGTGTTGTTTTTTTTTTTTTGAGATGGAGTCTCACTGTGTTGCCCAGGCTGGATGGAGTCCAGTGGCATGATCTCAGCTCACTGCAAGCTCTGCCTCCTGGGTTCACGCTATTCTCCTGCCTCAGCCTCCCGAGTAGCTGGGACTACAAGCGCCCGCCACCACGCCAGGCTAATTTTTTGTATTTCTAGTAGAGATGGGGTTTCACCGGTTAACCAGGATGGTCTCGATCTCCTGACCTCGTGATCTGCCCGCCTCAGCCTCCCAAAGTGCTGGGATTACAGGCGTGAGCCACCGTGCCTGGTCAGAAGGTGATATTTGAACTGAGGGCTGAATGGTGAGGAGTCAGCCAGGCAAGATCTGGAAACCAGTTCTCCAGACAGACAGAATAGCAAGTGCAAACAGTCATAAGTAGGAACCAGCCTAGTGTGTCCAAAAACCCAGAGTGAGGAAGGGAGAGAGCTCTACAAGATGAGATCATAGAGGTGGAGGGGCCTTGGAGGGAGAATGGCTTTTATATAAGTGTAATGGGAGGGTTTGAAGCAAGCGTCGTTGCCTAGCTTGTGTTTCAGAGAGATGACTGCAACTGCTGTGTGGAGACTGCATTAGGGTTTCAAGCCTAGAGGCAGGAAGCTGGTTCAGAGGCTGCTGAAGGCATCTAGGAATAACGGGATGGTAGTAGGGGGTGGTGAGAAGCAGCTGGGTTGGCAGTAAAGTGAAGGACATACTAGTGTAGGAGGTGGCAGAGCTTCTCAACAGCCTTGCCTGCCCCTGCCTAATTCTTCACTGGCAAGGTCCTGATTTTATCTGAGTATTCACCCTTGCACTTGCTCGAGGAAGACAGCTTTCCCCCAGACCTAGGGGTGTGTACAGGTTAATCCAAACCATCCATGGCCGTTTAACTCCCTCCCTCCAGTGACTGGTTTAGGCAGGAGCTAGTGAGATAGAAGGGGGAAGTCTGCTAGGGCGCTTCAAGGAAAGGTTTTTCTCCTGATAAAAACAGATGTGGGAGGAAGCCCCCCATTTCCTGCCTTAAGACAGAGTCATATAAGGACATGATACTTAGAGCTGCTGTATCTTGTGTTCCTGAGGGAAGATGTCACCCGCTCTTTGAGGATGACAGAGCAGAAAGCTAGAAACACTGGAGTTATTGGTGACATGACTGAATCAACCCTGGAAAGGCCCTATACTCAGATTTCTTGTGGGATAATAAATGCCCTCATTGTTCAAGCCATGATAAGTTAGGCTTTCCATTATTTGCAGCCAAAAAAATTCTAACTTAAAAGAGGGAGAGGAGAGAGAGAGAGAGAGAGGGAGAGAGAGAGAGAGAGAGAGAGAGAGAGGAAAGTGATCCTAAAATAAAGATTTTATTTATTTTATTTTATTTATTTATTTTTTTTTTTTGAGATGAAGTCTCGCTCTTTCCCCCAGGCTGGAGTGCGATGGTGCGATCTCGGCTCACTGCAACCTCCGCCTCCTGGATTCAAACGATTCTTCTGCCTCAGCCTCCCAAGCAGCTGGGATTACAAGTGCCTGCCACCAAGCCCGGCTAATTTTTATATTTTTAGTAGAGACGGCGTTTCACCATATTGATCAGGCTGGTCTCAAACTCCTGACCTCAGGTGATCCGCCTGCCTTGGCCTCCCAAAGTGCTGGGATTACAGGCATGAGCCACCGTGCCCGGCCAATCTTGAGATTTTAACTCAAACACTTGGAAGGAAGATGATCACTCAGACTGGGACGCCTAGAACAGAAGCAGGTTTGGCAGGGAGTGGGGTGAGGGCAGAAAACAGAGTTCCATGTTGACTGTGTTATGTTTGAGATGTCTAATGGGCTTTCAAGTGGAGATGTCAAGAAGGCAATTAGTCATATGAATCTGAAGTTCAGAGGAGAGGTCAGAAATGGAGATAAAAATTTGAGTCATCAGCATATATATGACATTCATTTCTTTTTATCCTATTCCTTAATTCCTAATATTATTCCTTATTCCTTCACTATTATATGGGAATGTATATACTCTAGTTCTATTCCTTTTTAAATAATTCCAAAAATGTTACAACAACTTTTTATGATGAACATTATTAAAAATATACCTAAAAGTAGAGATAATATAATAAAACCTCATATATTCATTTCCAAGCTTCAACAATTGCTCCTTCAGGGAGAAAAATAAATGAAGGAAATAAGAGAACCTGAGACTGGGCTATAGGGAACACCATTTAAAGTTAAGCTATCAGAGGCCACCAAGAAAGAGGGGCCAGGACAAAAGCTAGAAGCCGGTGCTGTCATCAAAACCAAGAAAAAAGAATTTCAAGAAGGAAAGAAGAATCGACCATGAGAAATACTGCTGTGAGCGGCTAAGAAAGATGAAGATGGAGATGTGTGGCCTCTGGATTTGGCAAGAGGCAGGCCACTAGAGACCTTGGCAAAAGCATCTCAGCGGAGCATGTGAGTCAAGTCTGCAGGGAGAGTATTGAGGGGTGAATTCATGGATATATGATGAATAGGGCTACCCCTTTTGTAAAGGCAGTGCTGTGAGAAGGAGGATGGCTGGGAGATGCTCTAGTCTGGAAAAACTGAAGGATGCACATCATTAAGGCTGTGGCTCTATCTCTCCCAGATAGAGTCAGTGCAAACATTTTAAACTTTGAGTGCCTTGCTGCCCTGCTCCAAGATAAAGGTGAGACCCTGGGAAGGGGTCGGAAAAGATGGAGATGATAATGGGAAAGGAGAAGAGGGAGAGAGACCCAGAGGGAGAGTACACATATAGGTAGGTGGACCGAAAAGTAATTCAACGGGAGAGTGAATTAGAAAAGTAATTCAACGTCTGGTAGCATTTTCTAGATTCTGTACATGTCTGTGAATGTCTAAAAGTTTTTGATCTGGTAAAATGGACCATTACCTGCATACTCACACAGAGTTTATGGCCCTAATTCTGGGGATCTGTATACATTGTATACATCCTGAGGACATACACACACGCGAGCACACACACACACACACACACACACACACAATCAGAAGCAGAATCTGTATTTCACTAACATGCCTTGGGCATTTCTTTTTCTTTTCTTTTTTTTTTTTTTTTAAGACAGAGTCTCACTGTTATTGCCCAGGCTGGAGTGCAGTGGTGCGATCTCAGCTCACTACAACCTCTGCCGCCAAGATTCAAGCGATTCTCCTGCCTCAGCCTCCCGAGTAGCTGGGATTACAGGTGCCTGCCACCATGCCCAGCTAATTTATTTATTTATTTATTTATTTATTTATTTATTTATTTATTTATTATTTTTAGTAGAGACGGGGTTTCACCATGTTGGCCAGGCTGGTCTCAAACTCCTGACCTCATAATCCGCCTGCCTCGGCCTCCCAAAGTGCTGGGATTTACAGGTGGGAGCCACCGCTCCCAGCCATCTTGGGCATTTCTTCCGGCACCCATGTCTTCTCCATTTTGTCAGCTAGAAAGCATGCTCAAGGATTATAAACTCTTAGCTACAGTGTCCAGGGTATCATAAATGTGTAACGTGGGCTGATCATATGAAGTTAAATGACAACAGACACTTGTGTTCTGTGTCAGGGAGACACAGAGAGTGATGAGGACTGTGGCGAACTGGAGGGAGCTTGTTGCCCATCTTAAGATGGTAGCTTCTACACACCTCTATTGTTGTCATATTATTTTCCTACTGTCACTGTAACAAATTGTAATAAAAATCATAGCTTAAAACAACACACATTTGTTATCTGCCAGGGCTGGAGTTCAGAAGTCCAAAATGAGCCAGGTGGGCTGGGCATGGTGAATCATGCCTGTAATCCCAGCACTCAGGGAGGCTGAAGCAGGCAGATCACTTGAGCTCACAAGTTCAAGACCAGCCTGGGCAACATGGTGAAACCCCGTCTCTACTAATAATACAACAACAACAACAAAAAACTAGCCAGGCATGGTGGTGCACACCTGTAGTCCCAACTACTCAGGAGACTGTGGTGGAAGGATGGCTAGAGGCCGGGAGGTGGAGGTTGCAGTGAGCTGAGATTGCGCCACTGCAGTCCAGCCTGGGCGATAGAGCCAGACCTTGTGTCAAACAAAAACAAAAACAAACACAAAACAAAACAAAATGAGGCCAGTTATGGTGGCACATGCCTGTAATCCCAGCACTTTGAGAGGCCGAGGCAGGTGGATTACCTGAGGTCAGGAGTTCGAGACCAGCCTGTCCAACATGGTGAAATCCTGTCTCTACTAAAAATACAAAAATTAGCCAGGCATGCTGCGCACCTGTAATCCCAGCTACTCGGGAAGTTGAGGCAGCAGAATCGCTTGAACTTGGTAGGTGGAGGTTGCATTGCACTGAGAGCTGAGATCACACTACTGCACTCTAGCCTGGGTGACACAGAGAGACTCTGTCTCCAAAAAAAAAAAAAAAAAAAAAAAACACCCAAAATGGGCCAGGTGCAGTGACTCATGCCTGTAATCTCAGCAGTTTGGGAGGCCGAGGCAGGAGGAGAGCTTATGGCTAGGAGCTCTAGACCAGCTTGGGCAACACAGCAAGACCCAATATCTATAAAATATATATATATAGTGTGTGTGTGGATATATATATTTTTTGAGACAGAGTTTCGCTCTCGTTGCCCAGGCTAGAGTGCAATGGCACAATCTTGGCTCACTGCAACTTCTGCCTCCCAGGTTCAAGCGATTCTCCTGCCTCAGCACTGCAATCCAGCCTGGGCAAGAGAGCAAGATCCTGTCTCAAAAAAAAAAAAAAAAAAAAAAAAAGGCTGGGCGCAGTGGCTCACACCTGTAGTCCCAGCATTTTGGGAGGCCGAGGTGGGTGGATCACAAGGTCAGGAGATCAAGACCATCCTGGCTAACACTGTGAAACCCCATCTCTACTAAAAATATAAAATTAGCCAGGCATGGTGGCACATGCCTGTAGTCCCAGCTACTCGGGAGGCTGAGGCAGGAGGATCACTTGAACCTGGGAGTCAGAGCTTGCAGTGAGCCGAGATCGCGCCACTACACTCCAGCCTGGGCAACAGAGTGAGACTCCATCTTAAAAAAAAAAAAAAATGCCAAAATGGGTCTTACAGAACTGAAATCAAGGTGTTGGCCAGATTGCCTGCCTTCCTTCTGGAAATTCTAGGGGAGAATCTATTCCTCGACTTTTCCATCTTCTAGAGGCTGCCCATATTCTTTTACTCATGGCCCCTATCCCTCTTCAGAGCCAACAATCACATCATTCTGACCTCTACTTACTTTTGACCTCTTCTTTATTTTATAATTTTTATTTTTTCGTAGAGACAGGGTCTCACTATGTTGCCCAAGCTGGTCTCAAACTGCTGACCTCAAGTGATCCTCCCACCTCAGCCTCCTAAAGTGTTGGGATTACTGGCATGAGCCACCACACCAGGTCTGACCTCTTCTTCTTTGACTCTGACCCTCCTGCCTCTGTCTTTCACTTATAAGGACCCTTGAAATTACATTGGGCCTACCTGGGATAACCCAGGATCATCTCCCTATCTCAAGATCTTTACCTTAATAACATCTTCAAAGTACTTTGCCATGTAAGGTAACAGTCACGGGTCCTGGAGATTAGGATGTGGACATCTTTATGGGGGAGCATTCTTCTGCCTACCGTCTCTGAAGTGAAACAATTCTTCTGACACACACTTAGCAAATGCTTACCAGGTGTGCTAAGCACTATGGTAGGAGCTAGAAACAAAGATGAATAAGACACAGTCCTTACCTCCAATAGTTTGCTATCTATAATATTAAGATGGACATGTACACAAATAACTATAGCATGATGTGCTATATGCACTAAAATAAATGTCACAGCTACTTACACAGTGCCTTGATGCGAATATGTACATCTCTAAATTCATCTGATACTCACAATCTGAAGTTGTTATCCCGGTTTTGCAAATGAAGAATCTGCACCTGAAGGTCAAAGAGGTTTAGGGTTTTTCCTAAGATAGCTCAAGTCTCTTTTTACATTCATTCTGCTAGGATAGGAGAGCACAAGGAAAAAGAGGTTCGGGGGGGGGGGGTCTGCAACCTACTGCCATGTGTCCTGTAGTCACCACGGCTCCTTTCTTTGTAGGGACCATGACCTTATTTCCCAAAGAAGCCTCATTATACGCCCCTGTCAGTTTTCTTCTTATGAATGAGTCTTGTTCTCCCAATCAGATGGCAAGTCTACTGGGAAGAAAGACCTTGTCATATTTCACTATATTCCTTTCCATGCCTTGCCTATTTTGTTGATAGAGAGTTGCCATCACTAGTTCTTTCATGGTATTATGTTGTGTTGTCAGGTGATGGGGGAGGGTGGAGTGAATCCTTTCCAAGTGATGTAGAGCCAGGAAGACAGGTTTCTTAAGATTTGCAAACCAGCAGCACCTGGGGCACTGCCAGATGACTTTCCCCAGTGAAGGGAGACAATTAGAAAACGCAAGGCAGGCCGGGGTGGTTGCTCAGGCCTGTAATCCCAGAACTTTGGGAGGTTGAGGTGGGTGGATCGCTTGAGCTCAGGAGTTCGAGACAAATCTGGACAATATGGCGAGACCTTGTCTCTACTAAAAATACAAAAAATAAGGCCAGGCGTGGTGGCTCACACCTGTAATCCCAGCACTTTGGGAGGCTGATGGGAGGCTGAAGCAGGCGGATCATCTAAGGTCGGGAGTTGGAGACCAGCCTGACCAACATGGTGAAACCCCGTCTCTACTAAAAATACAAAACTCAGCCAGGCGTGGTGGCGCATGCCTGTAATCCCAGCTACTCCGGAGGCTGAGGCAGGAGAATCACTAGAACCCGCGAGGTGGGTGTTGAGGTAAGCCGAGATCGTGCCATTGCACTCTAGCCTGGGCAACAAGAGCGAAACTCCATCTCAAAAATAAATAAATAAATAAAATAAGCTGGGCATGATGGTGGTGCATGCCTGTGGTCCCAGCTACTGAGGAGGCTGAGGTGGAAGGATGAGGTAGAAGGATGGCCTTGAGCCCGGAGATGGAGGTTGCAATGAGCTGAGATTGCACCACTGCACTCTAGCCTGGGTGACAGAGCAAGACACTGACTCAAAAAAAAAAAAAAAAAAAAAAAGAGAGAGAGAGAGGGAAAGCAGAAGTAGCTTGAAAAGATGGGGTGGGGAGAACGGAATGAAATGTAGAAAGAAGGGCTTCTGAGGAGACCAGGGGCCGAGTGCTGAGACCATTAAGGTGCGGGTTGCAGATCCTGCTCTTGGCTTAGAGACAGAAGAGACCAAGAAAGTCAGAATCATCCAAGATATGACAATCTCGATTTTCTTCTTTTCTCTTCAGAGTCAACAGACATTTTGATAGCTTACAACAATGTTTCCACTATGACATCACCGTCTCCTTTTCACCCACGAAAATGTCAAGGACTCAGTGAGGTTAAGTCACTTGCCCAAGGTCACACAGGGTAGCCTGGAGGAGAATCCAGGTCCTGAGGTCTCCCCGTCAGCGCTCCCGCAGTTCTGGCAGCAGGACAGTGGGCAGGTGCCCACAGCAAGGGCATCATAGTGACTGCGCTGATGACAGGGCCACTGACCCGCGGGCGGCCGGGGAGCCGCGGCAGATTCCGGGGTCGGCCCTGGCCGACAGGTTGCGGGGCTCGACTCTGCGGGATCGCCTAAGGCATCGGCAATCTGGGGCTCAGGCTGTGCAGTTCTGGGTCCTCGGCTGTCCACAGGCGTCGGCGAAAGCCTGCCGCCCCGGCCGGGGACCAGGAAGCGTCAGGCAGCTGGCAAGGGCTCCCCGGGGACGCGCCACAGCCTCACAGCCGGCCCGAGTCTCCTGGGAGGCAGGGCTGGAAGGGCAGGGGTGAAGGCCAGCTGTGGCCCCTCGGGAAGGACCGCCTCGCCTGCTCCCGACCTAAGTCAGAACAGCTGGATGACCGGTGCCTCCGGGACGCAGGTGCAGGTGAGACTCGCCCTGCCACAGCACCCTGCATCTCCGCGGAGGCCCTCGGGAGCCCAGCGTGTCGGCTCAAAACGAGGAAAGAATGGTTAAAGCCCGAGTCGCGACTCTTAATCCCAGCGGGACAGGTGAGGGACCCCCGCGCAGCTTGGGGAGGGTACCCGGCCAGGCTCCGCCCCTCGGGGCCGCTTACCCTCCCGGGAGGCGTGGCCTGCGGGCCGCCCAGCCTCTAGTGGGCGAGCGGAGAACGCGGGCCCCGCCCCCCCGCCTATAAGGGCGGTGCGGCACTGCAGCTAGCGCAGTTCTCACAGAGACCCGTCACCCCGACTCAACGTGAGACGCACCGCCCGGACTCACCATGGTGAGTGCGGCCCCGTTGGGGTCGCGCCCGTCCCCTAATTGCCCCTCTCCTTTGGGGGACACTCCTTCCAGGCATGCTCGGGGACCTCCACCGGGCGTTCCGGGTCTCCAGGAGGTGCGAGGGTTTTGCATCCTTCCTCCCCAACCCCCTCCTGGTGACTTTGGCCGAGCCGTATAGATCACCTTCGGTGGCTGGGGTTGGGGCTTGGGGTGGAGTGCGACTCTTCAGTAACAGAGAGGAACCCTTCTGGCACTCTGCTCCTGCCTTACGAGCATTTGTGTCCCGACTCTGTATGAGAGTCACGCGGGCCCGCGCCCCGTCCTTTCCGCGGGCAAAAGAAGACGCGTTTGGCTGCCCTCTTACATCCCCAGTCCCTGGTCCCCAGCACTGACCGAGCACGTGCTTGGCGCTAGAAGGTGGAAGGGGTCAGGTTACCTGGTGCCGCATCCCCCTTTCTTCTGTGTATGCATTCCAACTATCCACAGAACCACCCCCCCCCGTGACTCAGCACCCCGCTTCTGAGCTGAGAGGGGTGGTGGGAACGGGGTTCGGCCTCCTGAAGCGAGCCGGCCCTCTCCAGCAGGAGCCCGGGTGTGCGGATGGGCAGAGACAGCTGGCGCTGAGCACTGCGCGGGCCGAGGCCAGGTTGGGGGGAGGGGAGAGAGGTGCATGTAGGGGGTGGTATTTATAGCCCAGGAGCGGGGGCCGAAACCCAATCCCCGCTTTGGGCTGGGAAATAACTGTAAAGACTTCAGAGGGAGAGCGGATGTAGGGCTGGGCAGCAGGATGGCGCCCATCCTGCCCGGGACAAGGCGGGTTACCTCTGGGGCCTCACTGCAGGTTCCACTTCCTTTTCTGGGTATTTGGAAACCGTCACCCCGCCATTTCGGTGTGGGAAGAGCGCGCGGGCCCTGCCGCACTTTAGTGCTTTAGGGGTTAATTTCGGGCTGACAGGGACGGAGCCTAAGGCAGTGAGCGCCCAGTACCCTCAAACCTTATTGCTGGCCCCTGCTGTCTGAGCTTACAAGCATTACCGCCGCTATTTCCGCGCGGGCTGACACGGGAGATGAAAGTGGTGAAGACACCCAGGGTGCGGGGGTGGAGGTGGGGAGAGGAGCCAGATGGGATTGATCCCCAGAGCCAGATGGGATTTAAAGGTGAGGGAGGAGGGCATCCTGATGGCGTGTGGTCAGTTGATGCCAGATTGGATGGCTGAGACACCTCTGCAGCTTACAGGAGAGAAAGAGGGAAAGGGTTCTATGAATTCTAGCTGTTCATACTCAAAGCAAAGAATTAATCAGGTGGGGGGGCCTCTAGCTGTAAACCCATACCTCTAGGAAACCTTCTTTTGTCATGTGGAGCCACAGTGCTCACTTGACAGATTCCCCACTGAGAAGTGGGCTAAGAGGTTGGCCTGCACTGCTAGGTGCCTCCAGGTGGGGAGTCCTGTACCTGGGAGCCCAGCCAGGCTGCTAGTCTCTTCTCACCTCTGCCCAGCCCCAAGCCTCCACTCTTGCCAACTGAGTCATCCTAGCTGGTAGATGGACTGGTAGGGTGGAAGAGAGACTTGCAAGGTGAGGACTTGTGGATGTGGGGCTCATGCTGTGTCCCCTCTCTATATCCCTCAGCGTGAATGCATCTCAGTCCACGTGGGGCAGGCAGGTGTCCAGATGGGCAATGCCTGCTGGGAGCTCTATTGCTTGGAACATGGGATTCAGCCTGATGGGCAGATGCCCAGTGACAAGACCATTGGTGGAGGGGACGACTCCTTCACCACCTTCTTCTGTGAAACTGGTGCTGGAAAACACGTACCCCGGGCAGTTTTTGTGGATCTGGAGCCTACAGTCATTGGTGAGAGGAAGTGGGGACAAAATTGAAGGGGGTGGAGCATGACTCAAAGCTTCTCCCTGGAGGGAAAGGGTATTTAGACCAGGCATTCCTGGCCCTGAAAATTCCTAGCCGTATTTGAAGCTGCAGAAGGCAAGCTGATCTGAGACTGGCCTGGGCAGCTGGTCTGGGTTTCTCTCACACTCTGGTATCTCAGGCTGGCAGAAGGATGAGTCCTTCCATGCATCTGGCCGTAGCTACCACCCTGGGGGAGGAAGGTCCCTGCTGAGTATAGCTTTGTGGTTTTTGCCCTTCCAGATGAGATCCGAAATGGCCCATACCGACAGCTCTTCCACCCGGAGCAGCTCATCACTGGGAAAGAGGATGCTGCCAACAACTATGCCCGTGGTCACTATACCATTGGCAAGGAGATCATTGACCCAGTGCTGGATCGGATCCGCAAGCTGGTGAGAATTTGTCTTGGGAGGGAGGGAACTTTTGAGACTGTGCTAATGGTCAGGAGTATTTTTTTTCAGATCCTTTCAGGGGGTCATCTCTAACTGTACATGGTCTCCAGTGTGGTGCTGCTATGGCATCCTCAATATTTGCCCTGACTGCTGATGTATCTTATGCTTTATGGAGCCAGGTGATAGAGTCCCTCAGGCCCCTCCCCTACCTAAACTGTTCTTTCTCGTTCTTGCCTTTCAGTCTGACCAGTGCACAGGACTTCAGGGCTTCCTGGTGTTCCACAGCTTTGGTGGGGGCACTGGCTCTGGCTTCACCTCACTCCTGATGGAGCGGCTCTCTGTTGACTATGGCAAGAAATCCAAGCTGGAATTCTCCATCTACCCAGCTCCCCAGGTGTCTACAGCCGTGGTCGAGCCCTACAACTCTATCCTGACCACCCACACCACCTTGGAGCACTCAGACTGTGCCTTCATGGTGGACAACGAAGCAATCTATGACATCTGCCGCCGCAACCTAGACATCGAGCGCCCAACCTACACCAACCTCAATCGCCTCATTAGCCAAATTGTCTCCTCCATCACAGCTTCTCTGCGCTTTGACGGGGCCCTCAATGTGGACCTGACAGAGTTCCAGACCAACCTGGTGCCCTACCCTCGCATCCACTTCCCCCTGGCCACCTATGCACCAGTCATCTCTGCAGAAAAGGCATACCACGAGCAGCTGTCAGTGGCAGAGATCACCAATGCCTGCTTTGAGCCTGCCAACCAGATGGTGAAGTGTGATCCCCGGCATGGCAAGTACATGGCCTGCTGCCTGCTGTACCGTGGAGATGTGGTGCCCAAGGATGTCAACGCTGCCATTGCCGCCATCAAGACCAAGCGCAGCATTCAGTTTGTGGACTGGTGCCCCACAGGCTTCAAGGTTGGTATCAACTACCAGCCTCCCACTGTGGTGCCTGGGGGTGACCTGGCCAAGGTGCAGCGTGCCGTGTGCATGCTGAGCAACACGACCGCCATCGCCGAGGCCTGGGCCCGCCTGGACCACAAGTTCGACCTGATGTATGCCAAGAGGGCGTTTGTGCATTGGTATGTGGGTGAGGGCATGGAGGAGGGTGAGTTCTCCGAGGCCCGTGAGGATATGGCTGCCCTGGAGAAGGATTACGAGGAGGTGGGCATCGACTCCTATGAGGACGAGGATGAGGGAGAAGAATAAAGCAGCTGCCTGGAGCCTATTCACTATGTTTATTGCCAAATCCTTTCGAAATAAACAGTTTCCTTGCACGGTTTCTTGTCCCCTCTGAGTGCTTGAGCTTCTGCTGCCTTCCCCCTTCATGCTGCTGCTGCTGTTTGCTGTTCATGACCCTTATCCCTTCCATGGCTGAAGGTGAGACCTGCAAAGGGGTTCTTGCCAGGCCCAGGAAGCATAATCCCAGGGACTTTAAATCGAAGTCCTAGGGTTACTCAGTATAGGGAGGAAATGAGGACCAAATCCAGGCACAAACTGTTGAAGGATGAGTCTTCAGCTCCTTTCCAAGTAGGAGTTTAATCCAGTGGTTTCTGTCTTTGAAAGTTAGACTGCTACCCTGTTCTTCCTGCTGCCTCTACCTTTACCAACTCTGGAAGCAAGGCTTGGCCTAGGCTCCTCTGTGCATTATGAGGGTTTGGGAGTGGGGCTGGGCTGGCCCAGAGTTCCTGGGCATGGAGCCACGTCATAAGCTTGGGGGATGGGAAGGAACACAGGCAATCTCCTAGAGTTGTTTGTGCCACTGCACCTCTGAGCAGCTTTGCATAGCTTCCTGTCTTGCTGCTTTGCTGGAGCTGGGGCTGTGCCATTAAAAGTCAGGTCATCTCCCCTCTGTTTGTGATTTCTTTCTGGCCTCAGCCTCCGTGCTAGCTGGTGGGAGACTCCTGCTAGGGCCCTGGGGAAAGCTTCAACTTCGCTAACAGGAGCCCCAGGCCCCATGCTGATGTCATACTGTGGGGTGGACATGGTTGGGGGGAGGAGGCTTGGATCGCCTAAGAGCAGGAGATGCCAACCCTGCCCTTGCCTTTCCTCCCTGGTGATTCAGGGAACAGAGCCCTTCCCTAGGGAACAGGTTTGAAGCCCAGCTAAGACAGGGCCCTTGTTTACTCAGAGTAGGCAGGAAGTGGCAGCTGGATACTGCCACACCACATTGCCTCATTAATCATTAACCATGTATGAGCTTGAACAATCAGGGAGACATAGGCCAAAACAGCTGCCGCTGCCACCTCCACTCCCCTCGCCCCTAGGCTGAGGATGGGAGACCTGTAATCTACCTGTCTTAAAGCTTCCTCAGGTGTCTCCACCCAGAGGCCTTTGCCTAGCAAACCGGCTGGGCAGCTTTGACTAAGCTACTCCCCAGGAGTGAAGGAAGGAAAAAACTAGTCGAGTGCTTTTAGGGGGCCCTAGTTCTTGACACAGGCAGATGCCAGCTTGAGCCCAAGCAGCTCTAAGTTTTGATCTAAGACAAGCTAGAACTGTCCACTGCTAACCAACCTCCTGTGGAATGAAGTCACACCATTGCTGACTCTTCACCATTCCTCCTTCTTCCCAGGCGGTTCGCCTGGAAATGGCAACCAGACTTTGGGCCCCTTGTACCTCTTCTCTCACTCCAGGAACACTGAGACTAAGATCCACACCAACCTGCTTCCACTTTATTCTTGTTTATACATTCTCCTACTCCCAGATTTGGAGTCAGAACACTATGTGAGCTCAAAAGTCCTGCTCAGAGCCATGTTCCATATCCCACCAGTTTCCCTTTTCCCAACCCCCACCCACCCCCACTCAGTAAGTCCCCTTGCCCAGGTTTTGCTCTTGGAGGGAAGAAAGCAGAACAGCAGATGCAGGACTGAGATGATTGTCCTGACCCCGCTACCCTCAAGTGTAAGAGAAGTCCTGGATGGAATGGGTGGAGATTCCAATGACGATGGGAACCTCTTTCCAAGGCACAAGCGGCCATCTTCTCAACATGCTGCTTTTTCAGATTTGGGTAGTATGCTGGCCAGGAGCTGGGGGCTGCAGCGCCTCCAGCTGACTGAGGAGGAGAGGAATGTGAGGACGCTGATGCGGGTCCACGGTCATCATCGAGTTCAGGAGCTGCCGCAATGCTGAAGAATGCCTGCGGAGGGAGGAGCACAGGGTGACTGGATGACACCTATCTGTCAACTCAGCTAATACCCGGGGGAGTCTAAAACACTTGATACCCCATTCATTGCTCACTCACCTGGGGCTCTGTGGGATGCTGAGTTGGTTCTGCACAGCAAGGGCCACGCTGTCACCCTTTTGGAACACCATGTCATAAGGGCCTTCCCCAAACATCATGGCATATAGCACGCAGCCTAGGGACTGAGTATAACTTGGTTAGTCCCTAGAAAGGGACCAATGGAGGTGACATCTCTCCCTTTACTTCTGTGGTAAAAGGAGACTATATAAGCTAAAAAGAATAGGCTGACCTCAGCCACATGGCACCACCAGGGCCCAGAGAAACTGCCAGTCAGCTGGAGACCTCCACAGCCCCTGCTTAGCTTAGCCCCTGCTTAGCCAGTGCCTTCAGTACTGACACTGAGCTGTACTCACCTTGTTCAGGGGCATGGATTATACCACATCCGGTGCAACTGGGTACAGTATCAGTGACATTTCCCAGGAAGGAAGTTGAAGTGGATGGGGACATATTGTGGTTCCTGGGGCCCCATGTAACAGAAACCAACGACCTACTCTACTCCACAGTGGGTAAAGAGCCACAGCCCTCCCTACCCAGATACCCATCCACATGCTCCTCACCCAGACATCAGTCCGCTCATCGATGACACAGTGACTCTGCACAGAGAAGAGCTCTGGGGCTCTGTAGGAGATGGTGCACCGCTGGGCTGCCCAGTCCTGGAACAGTGATCCCAGAGCTCAAAAGTGGGGCACAGGTCATGGTCATGTGACCAAACTGGGATATGCACCAGAAGGGGTGGGAATGGGGAACAGGTGAGAAAAGGAACCTGGAGACTCTTTTACCTGCAGGGTCAGAGCCTGGCGGGAGCCCTCCACATGGATGCATGCTTGATTCATGGAACCCAAGTCCATTAAAACTGGCTGCCCCTCATCTCCGAGCAATATATTGGTGGGCTTCAAGTCCCTGTAGAGAAGTAGAAGTGACCTATGAGCATCTCTGGACAGGAAGCCTGGAATCCCAGCAAGCAAAAGGCTGTTTCTTGGGAGAACAGAGACCTCCCATTTCTCTTGGTGAGGCTCTTCCTCTGGGCCCCAGCAAGCACACAGGGTCCTCCCACTGACCTGTGGGCATAACCCTTGGCATGAATGGCCTCAAGGCCTCTGCAGATCCCCAGCAGCAGCCAAAGGATTTGATCCTCGGTCAGGAAGTTGCCTTTGTCCTTCAGCCTTTCTATCTCATTCCACAGCGTACCTCTCTGCAACACAAGTTTCCCTACAGTTGGAGATGTTTTTGGAGCCTCTGCTCCTTCGGCCTGATCCCTTCCCTATGCCAAAGCCTATCAGCCCTTTCATGATACACACCTCGAACTGAAAATCTGAAGTGGCCAAACCCAGGACACGGTCCCCGCTTCCTAACATGCTGGACTGCTCACACAGCCCTTGAGTAGGTGGCTCTGTTGCAACCCCCTCCATAACCAGGAGTCTTTCTGACCTTGAAGAACGGTAGCAGCAGCCAGGCCTCATGCTTAGCACCCCGTTCCCTCAGACAGTAAGCCACCAGGCGAAGGATGTTGGGGTGATTGAAGAGGCGATGCATGTCGGCTTCTCGCTGGGCCTCCTCCCGGTCCTGCTGCTCGTGACACAGGATTCGCTTCAGGGCGTAGAAGTGTCCATCATGTAACCCTTCCACTAGGTCCACATAGCTGAACCCGCTGTGGGCCAAAGGGGTCAACGAAGGGCCATGGTCATCTCCCACATGGCTTGGACCTAGAGAAATTTCCTGGTGGGGAGTGGGGTGTCCTTCCTATTTAGCAGAAACCTTCCCAAGATGTGGCTCTAAGAGAAATCTGAAGAATATTACACTGTGAGCTCCTCAGGAGCAGAGATATAGAAATCTTTGAGGTCCTATGGTCATAATAGAGACCTCTGCACTTGACAGATGCTAAATAAATAATAGCCAACACTTATCAAGTACTTGTGAACCAGGCATTGGGTGAGACATTTGATACACATTATCTCATTTAATCCTCACAACTCCATCAGTGAGGGATGATAATCATCTCCATTAAGCAGATGAAAAAAACATGGTTTATCAAGGTCACACGAGGTGGATTTAGCAGGCCTGGCTCCAGAATCCACCTTCTTGATACTGTGTAGCTAGGCTCTGTCAGGTGAGAGAGGACACGGACAGGGATAAAACTCTTGTGCCCCAAGCATCTGCACACCGCTGTCCTTCAATGACCATAACCTTGAGGACTAGTTAACTGACTTCCAAACACTCACCCCTCCCCCAGTTTCTGGATGAAGAGGTAGCGCTTATTGTCAATGGTGACAGTTCCCCGAGAGCAGACACACAGCGCGTGGCCCATAATGTCTCAGTCATCCTCTTCAAGGACGGTCTGAGGCTACCGAAGAGCTCGTCCAGGGTGAGTGGCCTCTTCCAGGAGATGCGCTGGGGGCCCAGCGGATCATGCTGGAAAGGAAACAACGGCAGGGTCACAGGTCCGGCACAATCCAGACGACCCATGAAGTACCAATGCGCAGAGCTCAGGCCCACGTCTCTGGAACCTACACTATTGTGTAGAGAAAACGGGCCCTGCTCCGTCGCCAGCTTCAAGGGTGGGGTCAGGGGCCTTACGGCCTCAGGACACACAGCGGCTACCGGGCCACTTCCTCCAACCCCAGCCCACCTTTGGGCAGCCCCCGCTCCCACGCCCGTCGCGCCGCAAAGGCAGAGCACAGCGTAGTTTCAGAGGACGTGCGAGGCTCAGGCCCACTCCTGGCAGGGCCCACCCCTGGTCTAGAAGCCTAGAGCCCGGGATGGGCCAGCTGCACTCCCCGACTGACCTGGCTCGGGCCAGAGCGAAGCGCCACCGACCGGAAGCAGTGCTGACATCATCCGTCCGCGCCGGCGTAACGGCCCCCGGTATCTTAGCAACCACTGGGCATCCGGAGGATGTGGGGGCGCGGAGCTGAGAGGCCCGGGGCGAGCTAGGTCTAGGGGTGGACGGGTCCCAGGACCCTGATGAGGGTTCTCTACTTGGCCTTCGGTGCGGTCAAGACGCAGGCACCTCCGCCAAAGGGGAGCAAAGCCGGGCTCCCAGGACCTCCATCTCCCAATGTTGGAGGTAGGAGGCTTCATACCTCTGGCGCTCTGGGGCAGAAAGCGGCCAACTACACTGCAGCCTGGAGGGAGATCCAGGGAGGGGCGGGTCTGGTGGCCTGGTCTCCTGATCCCGTGCAACCTTCTGGGCTCTGGCCTGTATCCCACTACCCCTAGTCTCAGTGGTTAAGAGCTCAGGCTTGTGAACCAGACTTCCAGTTTCTAAACTGAGTGTTAATAGCATGCTAGCTGTGTAACCTCGGGCAAGTTACTTAACCTCTCGGATCCTTACTTTTGGTAGCTGTAAAATAGGTATAATAGTACCTAAGGTTAAGTAGCTTAACTGTGAGGCCAGACTGACTAGTTCAAATGCCAGCTCTGTTAACGTAGTTGTGTGACCTTGGACAGGCTACTTAATGTTTCCGTCCTTTCCTCTCCTCCTCTGTAAAATGGAAATGATAATTATCTACCTCATGGAGTTGAAGATTAAATGAGATACAGTGTTTAATACAATATCTGACACATAGCCTTCAGTACGTGTCAATAAACAGTAATTATTATTACCCTGATGTTCACATCCCATTCTTGAGACTGTAAAGGCAAAAGGAACGGAAATTCACAAATTTCCAAGCCTTGGCACAAAGCAGTTGTCCTTAACATCTGTTGCCGAGGCAGGCAGGGGTAAGCTGGAGAGGGGTGCACTTCCAAAGAAGGTGGAATGGCCAGGAGGGAATGGCTGTTTTGCTGAAACAGGGCTCTCCAGGAAAGAGGTCCTTCTTGTGACCTGGTTCCTCCCTTCCACACCCCGGATCACCCTGAAGATTTTCCAGTGGTTTTCCTTAGTTCTGAACCTGTTTTAGCCCTTTGGTTCTGACATTCATTCATCCAGATTTAACCTACTATATACCGGGCCCTGTGCTAGAGGCTAAGAATTTGAGATGAACAGGACACTCCCTGTCCTAAGGGAGCCCAGTCAAGTAAAGCCATGCTTCTCAATTTTGAAGGTGCCTAGGATCACCTGGGAATCTCGTTAAAGTACAAATTCTGATTCTATAGGTCTGAGGTAGGATCTGAGATTATGCATTTCTTTTTTTGTTTGTTTGTTTG
This sequence comes from Hylobates moloch, assembly GCF_009828535.3. Taxonomy (NCBI): domain Eukaryota; kingdom Metazoa; phylum Chordata; class Mammalia; order Primates; family Hylobatidae; genus Hylobates; species Hylobates moloch. The sequence goes on from NW_026652276.1 coordinate 22,632,778, forward strand.
AGACGGAGTCTCGCGCTGTTGCCCAGGCTGGAGTGCAGTGGCAGGATCTCGGTTCACTGCAACCTCTGCCTTCCGGGTTCAAGCAATTCTCCTGCCTCAGCCCCCACCCCACCCTCGGAGTAGCTGGGAATACAGGCGCGTGCCACCAGGCCCGGCTAATTTTTGTATTTTTAGTAGAGACAGGGTTTCGCCCTGTTGGCCAAGCTGGTCTTGAACTCCTGACCTCAAGTGATCCACCCGCCTCGGCCTCCCAAAGTGTTGGGATTACAGGCGTGAGCCATCGTGCCCAGCCAGATAATCCATTTCTAACAAGTTCCCAGGTGACGTTGATGAAGCTGGTTCGTGAACTGCACTTTAACATGATGTAGAGGACTTTACAAACTAGTAGAGTAAGGGGTTGGCTGCAGGCTGGAGAGGAAGTCCAGGCTAAACGCCTGGCAACTTGAGGTGGTTTCCGCCCTCTTGCTCGCTGAGGTTCCCTCCCAGGAATCCGACACGTGACGGTCTGTCCGCCGTCTCAGACTAGAGGAGCGCTGTAAGCGCCATGGCTCCCAAGAAGCCGTCCTGCCTTCGTTCCTTGCTGCTGCCGCTCAGCCTGACGCTACTGCTGCCCCAGGTAAGATGAGACGGTGAACCAGCCGGCCGGGTGCGGTGACGCGGGATCAGATCCAGCGGATGAGAGAAAGTCCAAAGTAACAACCAAACAACCCGCAGGGCTAGTTCCATCTCCTCCGCTCTTGGCAGGCGCTGACCCTAGACGCTCCCTCCAGGCATCTGCTGAGCAGCGTCTCTTTCTCTTTGTAGGCAGACACTCGGTCGTTCGTAGTGGATAGGGATCATGACCGGTTTCTCCTAGACGGGGCCCCGTTCCGCTATGTGTCTGGCAGCCTGCACTACTTTCGGGTACCACGGGTGCTTTGGGCCGACCGGCTTTTGAAGATGCGATGGAGCGGCCTCAACGCCGTGCAGTTGTAAGAAGTGCTTGCAAGAGCCGCGGAGGGATGGGATCTACTCTTTCTACCACCCCCTTATAAAGGAGGTCGGGACAGGAAGACTGCCAGGACTCCTAGGCCAAGGGTGGGAAAGGGCAGGCCAGGACCTCCTTCCAACCGCTTCCTGGAGATTCCCTGCAAGGCCTGAGCCGTTAGGCCTCCCTGGCGTCTCTCCACCTTGGGCCCTATTAACCTCTTCCTTTCTCAGTTATGTGCCCTGGAACTACCACGAGCCACAGCCTGGGGTCTATAACTTTAATGGCAGCCGGGACCTCATTGCCTTTCTGAATGAGGCAGCTCTAGCGAACCTGTTGGTCATACTGAGACCAGGACCTTACATCTGTGCAGAGTGGGAGATGGTGAGTTAGCTGGAGAAGGGATAGAACC
>NW_026652276.1:22634465-22680586 GCF_009828535.3 Hylobates moloch
CACGCACACACACACACACACACACACATATATATAACATTTTTATTTTTATTTTTGAGACAGAGTCTCGCTCTGTCGCCCAGGTTGGAGTGCAGTGGCGCAATCTCGGCTCACTGCAAGCTCCGCCTCCCAGATTTAAGCAATTGTCTTGTCTCAGCCTCCTGAGTGGCTGGGGCTACAGGTGCGTGCCACCATGCCCAGCCAACTTTTGTATTTTTAGTAGAGACAGGGTTTTGCCATTTTGGCCAGGCTGGTCTCAAACTCCTGACATCATGTGATCCACCCATCTCAGTCTCCCAAAATACTGGGATTCCAGGCGTGAGCCACCATGCCAGGCCATGTCTTTTTTCTTTTTTTTTAAGAGACAGGGTTTCACCATGTTGCCCCGCTGGTCTCAAACTCCTGGGCTCAAGTGATCCGCCTGCCACAGAGTCCCAGAGTGCTGGGATTGCAGGCGTGAGCCACCACACTCAGCCAGGAATACAATATTTTGAATTATCGTGTGCATGAAACAATGTGTACATTGAACCATCAGAAGTTAAAGGGTCAGATGTGGAATTTTCCACTTGTATCATGTTGATGCTCAAAAATTTCAATTTTTGGGGCATTTTAAATTTCAGATTAAGGGTGCTCAACCTGTATAATAATGTTTCAATTGCTTATTTAAATCACCTGCATTGTCAGTTACATCAGGGTACAGGTCAGATATTCTACATTTCTGTGAATTCCCATGCTACTTCGTAGCAATCTCAGGTATAAGTTGATTACATAATAATAGCTCTAGGCTGTGTATTTAACATGTTTCTTACATTTATATTTTATGTAGATACCATTAAATTCACATAAGCATCTTACTTTTTTTGTTTTGTTTTGTTTTGTTTTTGAGATGGAGTCTCACTCTGTCACCCAGGCTGGAGTGCAGTGGTGCAATCTCCACTCACTGCAGCCTCCACCTCCTGGGTTCAAGTGATTCTCCGGCCTCAGCCTTCCGAGTAGCCAGGATTACAGGTGCCCCCCACCACACCCGGCTAATTTTTTTTGTATTTTTAGCCGAGATGGGGTTTCACTATGTTGGTCAGGCTGGTCTTGAACTCCTGATGTCGTGATCCGCCCACCTTGGCCTCCCAAAGTGCTGGGATTACAGGTGTGAGCAACCACGCCCGGCCTACATTTGTTTTTAAGAAACACTACTTTAGGTTTTCCTATGTTCAAATTTCATTGACATGCAAATATACAAGGTGCTTAGGGTTGGGAATTTCTTGACAAGAGTCATTGCTTCCCATATTTAGTGGTGAGCAAGTGTGATGGTAGCCCCTAACGCAGAAGCTCTGCTCCTTCGTTTAGACTTCCTTGCCGCAGTGGACTCCTGGTTCAAGGTCTTGCTGCCCAAGATATATCCATGGCTTTACCACAATGGGGGCAACATCATTAGCATTCAGGTACAAGGGGGAAGTGACTGGAGCAGGGGAAGAAGGTACAAGGGGTCCTTGACCTCCATCCCATAGCTGGGTTCCACTTTCCCTCCCTTCTGGCAGGTGGAGAATGAATACGGTAGCTACAGAGCCTGTGACTTCAGCTACATGAAGCACTTGGCTGGGCTCTTCCGTGCACTACTAGGAGAAAAGATCTTGCTCTTCACCACAGATGGGCCTGAAGGACTCAAGTGTGGCTCCCTCCAGGGACTCTATACCACTGTGGATTTTGGCCCAGGTCTCAAGCAAGGGCTGGGAGTGGAGTCTGGGGAAGGGACACCTCTTCCACGATATTTATCTTTTTCTTTTGCCTCCTTTCTGCAGCTGACAACATGACCAAAATCTTTACCCTGCTTCGGAAGTATGAACCCCATGGGCCATTGGTGAGGGGCCAGAGAGGAGTCAGGGAATCAGGCATAGGAATGGGTCCAGCTCAGTTCCATCTGACTCACAGCTCCTTTCATTTCACACTCTAGGTAAACTCTGAGTACTACACAGGCTGGCTGGATTACTGGGGCCAGAATCACTCCACACGGTCTGTGTCAGCTGTAACCAAAGGACTAGAGAACATGCTCAAGTTGGGAGCCAGTGTGAACATGTAAGTAAAGACACTGAGGGCAATATGAATCTGTAGCTGGGGGCTGGGGATGAAAGTTAAGATTCAGTGAGTCAGCTTTTACCTGTTCCCCCACCCTCTCTCACTTCAGGTACATGTTCCATGGAGGTACCAACTTTGGATATTGGAATGGTGAGTCCAGATGGTCCCTGGGATAGAAGCAGGGAGGTAACAAGGAATTAGAATCTAAGGGCCAGGTGGATTAGGATGTCTAGAAGCTGAATATGGCCACCTCTGCCCCCTCTGATGGCAAAATTCTCTGCATGAAGCATGCTTAGTAGTGCCTGTCATCTGAAATACATGTTGAATTAATTAAATTGGCTCAACTTCAGGTGCCGATAAGAAGGGACACTTCCTTCCGATTACTACCAGCTATGACTATGATGCACCTATATCTGAAGCAGGGGACCCCACACCTAAGCTTTTTGCTCTTCGAGATGTCATCAGCAAGGTACCCTACAATTTCATTAAGCTCCAAAGGCTTTTATTAATTTGGAGGAAGGGAGTGCCCACATTGTAAAGGTAACCCATAAATTGGTGGTTATTGTCTGGGCCACAGAGCCTTCTGAGCATCCCACTGAAGCATTTCCCATTCAACCAAATGGGACTATGTGTGAAGACACACAGGTGTGCAAAATTACTGAGCCTCCATGATCCCTGAAGCCCTTCCCTGGGCCCCAGGTTAGGAAGTCTGCCCTAGAGTCTTGGAATAGGTATTGTTTTCTGTGGTTTTCCTATGGATCCTGAGAGAATCTGGGCTCAGTTCCAGGAAGTTCCTTTGGGACCTTTACCTCCCCCCAGCCCCAAGATGATGCTTGGACCTTTGACTCTGCACCTGGTAAGTTCCTCCACATCTTTTCTCTAATACTACACCTTTTTTTTCTAAATAGCCTATTCTTTCTTGTCCTCTATCCAGAAACTTCCCTGATATTCTAATTCTTCTCCCTTATTCTAATAGGTTGGGCATTTCCTGGCTTTCCTAGACTTGTTATGCCCCCGTGGGCCCATTCATTCAATCTTGCCAATGACCTTTGAGGCTGTCAAGCAGGTAAGGCATAAACCCACATCTGGTGGAGATGACAACCTCCCTCAACAGCTACAGCCAAAAGTTCCTTGGCTATAGCCACAGTGTCCTCTTTTATTTCTGTTTGTCTGAAGTACTCATTCTTCCATACCCAGGACCATGGCTTCATGTTGTACCGAACCTATATGACCCATACCATTTCTGAGCCAACACCATTCTGGGTGCCAAATAATGGAGTCCATGACCGTGCCTATGTGATTGTGGATGGGGTGAGAACCTAATTCCAGGCTGTGAGCCCCAAACTCCTCCCTTCCCCAGGAAGCATTAGCCTTAAGTTCCCCACATTTACACTTTCCCACCTGCCTGTTCACATTTGCAGAGGGTTCCAGGGATAAGCTGGGATGAGGAAGAGTTTGATTAAGGATAGAGTTCTAGAATAGATAGGTGATAGATGGCTACATTCTCTCTGCCCTCCAAATAAGTATCCTAATGTGTGGTTTCCTATGCAGTGGCTAAGAGCTAGATGCCGAGCCTTGCTCCTATCCTATCTCCTATCTGCAGGTGTTCCAGGGTGTTTTGGAGCGAAATATGAGAAACAAACTATTTTTGACGGGGAAACTGGGGTCCAAACTGGATATCTTGGTGGAGAACATGGGGAGGCTCAGTTTTGGGTCTAACAGCAGTGACTTCAAGGTGAGCTAGCTTTGCCTAGTTATATCCCAGGGCTTGACTAAGGATAACTTAGCCTCAAAGCTTAGTGAATGATGACTTCATTTTCCTTCCCTGCAGGGCCTGTTGGTGCCACCAGTTCTGGGGCAAACAATCCTTACCCAGTGGATGATGTTCCCTCTGAAAATTGATAACCTTGTAAAGTGGTGGTTTCCCCTCCAGTTGCCAAAATGGCCATATCCTCAAGCTCCTTCTGGCCCCACATTCTACTCCAAAACATTTCCAATTTTAGGCTCAGTTGGGGACACATTTCTATATCTACCTGGATGGACCAAGGTATTGCTAATGGTGGTGGTTTGGGTAGCGGGGAGGTAAAAGAGAAAAATCACAGAAGGAGGGGAGCAGAAAGTATCCTCTGATTAGAAACCCAAAAGGGTATGATTCTACCCCTGGAGGGCTGACCCTTTCTTTTCCCCTCTTTCCTGCTCCCTATTCCCCAGGGCCAAGTCTGGATCAATGGGTTTAACTTGGGCCGGTACTGGACAAAGCGGGGGCCACAACAGACCCTCTACGTGCCAAGATTCCTGCTGTTTCCTAGGGGAGCTCTCAACAAAATCACATTGCTGGAACTAGAAAATGTACCTCTCCAGCCCCAAGTCCAATTTTTGGATAAGCCTATCCTCAATAGCACTAGTACTTTGCACAGGACACGTATCAATTCCCTTTCAGCTGATACACTGAGTGCCTCTGAACCAATGGAGTTAAGTGGGCACTGAAAGGTAGGCCGGGCATGGTGGTTCACGCCTGTAATCCCAGCACTTCGGGAGGCTGAGATGGGTGGATCACCTGAGGTCAGGAGTTCAAGACCAGCCTGGCCAACATGGTGAAACCCCATCTCCACTAAAAATACAAAAATTAGCCGGGCGTGATGGTGGGCACCTCTAATCCCAGCTGCTTGGGAGGCTGAGGCAGGAGAATTGCTTGAGCCCAGGAGGCAGAGGTTGCAGTGAGTGGAGATTATGCCACTGCACTCCAGCCTGGGTGACAGCGAGACTCCATCTCAAAAAAAAAAAAAAGTAACCCTTGGACATGGAGTGGGCAGGATCCCTTGGTGCTGGCCACAGTGACCATAAGGAACTAAAGGCCACAATGCCTCTGAATGTAAGTACAAGTACACATTCCTTGCCAAACTTTATTGTGATTAAAATTGCAGAGACAGTACCACCTCCACATACCTCTGTGGCCCTGTCTTTGCCCTGGTTCCACAGTGTCCTTCACCCCCATCTTCCAAATAATCTCTGGTTTCATGGGGAAGAAAAAACCTAGGGCTGCTGTGAATGTGCCCTCTCAGGTTCCTGAGTTGGCCCCAGGTAGAGCTATAAGAGATCAGGAAGAGGGCTTCCCTGCCTGACGGCGATGATCCTGGAGGCAACGTGTGGAGCAGAAAGAGAAGTCGAGGTAGTGAAAGGGAGTGAGGCCTTGGAGGGATGCCCCACAACTCCAGCAGCGTCTGAACAAGAGGAAGAAAAATGGCTGGACAGGTACCCCAGAAACTTTCCAATCCACGCTCTCCCCATCCCTCCTCCTGCCATTTCTGTTTTCACTGCGGCATCTGCCAGAATATCTCAAATCCCCTCAACCACTCTTCTGAATACTCTGCAGGCACTCATTTCACTTGCCCCCAATGGTCCCTGCAACATTACAGTCCACCCACTCCCTCATCTCCCGCCCCATACCGAGTATTGACGATTGCAGAGTCAGGGATTGGAGGGGTAGGGGCTCCCAACTGGGCGGCGAGTCGGCGCTCTGCAGCCAGAGCTCTCTGAGGGAGACAAGTTATGTTAAGGACAAGGCCCTAGTGGTGAGGAGGCCACCCAAGAGGTGACAGCTGCACGCTGGGGAAGGGATTAGACCTCTAGGAAGCCTTGCCGTGGAGAACATCCAGCCTCACCTTCTCTCGATCACTGAGGGCGGCAAATCGCCGCTGCTCTTCTCGTTCACGCTCCTCCTGCTCCTGCTGCCTCTGCTGCTGTTCCTCCCGTTGCCGCCGGGCTGCCTTCTGCTCCCTTTTCCGTGTAGCCTGCCGTGCCTCCATTTCTGGTGTCAATGGTCCTGGCACCTGGAGGATTTCAAATATAAGACCCTATAAGCTATCCTTGGTAAAACTGCAAGAAGTAGAAAGGATCTAGCCAGGATCTGTGATGCCTTCCCACTCTGCTTGTCCTTCCTATTCCAGCTGACCTGAGCCTTGTTGTAATCATAGGCATCTGGATTCTTCTCCATGAACCTTCGGAACTCATTACGTGTTGATTTGTCAGCTGCAACAGTATAAGGTGGCCGGGCCCGAGAGTCCCTAGGTGCAAAAACTCCAAAAATGGGTTTAACTTGCCTCCTGCCTTTCCCAACATCACCCAACCAGACCAAGGGAATATTGTCAAGTAGCTAATGCCAACTTTAACCTCTAAATTATCCTCTCTATTCCCAAAATGACTTGATGAGGACCTTTACTCACTGCACAGTGGGGTTGGCACCTGCTTCCAGCAGCAGACGAACCACTGAGCCTCTTCCAGCTGCAGCTGCTGCATGCAGGAGAGTAAAGCCACCGGAGCCCAAGGGGGCACTGAGCAGAGACAGAACTCTAGGGTCTGCAGGGCTGGGAGCTAGCTGGAGCTTCAGCACTCCAACATCTCCGGCTCGGCAAGCAGCAAGCAGTGCATTCCAGAGCTCTGGCTGACCAGGGGCTTTGGCCTCATCCAGCAAAGGGCCCAAGGGGGCAGCAGCTGCCTGGGATGACTGTGTGGAAGGCTCCTCTTCTTGAGGTTGCTGGAGAAGAGTCCGATGTGCCCTAGCCTCCTGGTCTCGGCTTTTCTCCTTCTTATTCCTTTTTCTCCTCCTCCGCTTGGGCAATACTTCAGACTCACGAAGATCCAGAGTCCCCATGGTCAACTCCACTAGCTCCAACTCTACCTGAAAGCCATCTTCTCCCTCCGACCCTGAACCTAGGGAAAAACCTGACATGTGAAATCCATCTAGGGAGTACTCAGAGGGTAGAAGCAGATGCATAAGAATGAAAGCCTGAAATGAAATTATTTTTATTTTGTCACCCAGATAAAGTAGCACATCAAGAGCTGAGTCCATTATATCACATGCAGAAATGAGGCTCTCAGCCCAGACAAGAACAAGTCCCTGGACTCTCCCTGTGAGCAGCCTTAGGATGCTGCACAATAGAGGAAAGCATGGAAGCAGCCCTCAGCCTCAAATCACAGCATCCAATCAAAGATAAACTATGTGAGATCCATGCAACACATCCACGCATCTGCTCCACGCAAAGATTTTCTTAGCTCTGGGGAAACATCCATAACAAAAGAGATAATAGATTTGGAAAGGTCACTAAACATGTCTCAGTAATTGCTAAGATACAGACACTGTGTGGGTGTGTGTTTAAATAAGGAAATGGGTCAGTTATGAGAGTAGGGAATTTGCCAGTGCATTTTTAGGACAGAAACTCAGATCTGACAGTTGCCAGATAGTAATCAAACCCTGTTTGGGAGATTCCTCATTCTGCCAAAGTGCTTCCTTTTCATCACTGCAGATCTTTCTTACTTCTTCCTCAGTAGGTTTCTTTCTCTCCTCTCTTACTGTTTTCCAGTGTGTCTGAGGTGAGTGCAGTCTGACTGCTTCCCGAGGGTCTTCTGCCATAAAAGAAAAGATCTTTCTCAACTTTAGCTGAGGAGAAGCTAGCGCAGGTTTCTCTCAATGCAGATGTAGCTGGGCTGCAGTCCAAGGCTTAGAAAATCCTCTGGATATACCAATGAGAATGGAGGCTTAGGTTGGAGAGAACAGGAAGGTCTAGGGAATTGGGATCTGGAGCAAAGGCTCACCATAGACATGCAAAGTGGTCAGCTTATGGAGCACACGCTGTAGCTCTTGGAAGGTGGGTCTGCGGGTGGCAAGGGGGATATCCCAAAGTCGGGGATCCCCCCTTTGCAGGGGTGCCCCCTTGCCTCCAAAGAACAAAGACCGGCCAGAACGGGGAGCACGCAACAGTATTGTACCAGCCTCCTCCAGTGCCTTAGCCCAGGTTGGCCCTGCCAGCAGGTCACGAACATCCTAGAGAAGAGAGTAACTCAGTCCTGCATACCTTCACTTGCTATTTATAAATCTCCAACTAAAAGGCCCACAGAAGTGCAAGGGGTGGAAAGTAGAGGATAACACGGAGAAAGAATAGAAGACTAAGGCTCCTGGGGAATCCCTAATCTACCTTTGTCTACCTATAATGAAAATTGGAAGGATATGAGTCAAAAACCTCCCACTTAACAGTGAGTTGAACAGAGATGCAAAAAAAGTATGGATCAGTACCACCAGATCTAAAAGGCTTAACTCACCTTATATAGTGTGGCTTCATTGTAGCGCCTCAGGTTGGCTCCAGCAGAGCGTGATGGCCCACCTTGGGCATCCCGAAGCCCCTGGGCTGTGCCCCGCTTGGCCCGCACCGTATAGCGGTGAAAAGTTTTGTGTGTCACCACTCCTCTTCTGTAGACAGCACAGACTCAGTACTGGAGACCAGCTGGTGCTCCCTGGCTAACAGGATCCACTCCATCCTTACCCCCATGCAGCACCCTCTCACCCTTGAAATATAGCACCAGCAAAGTGCCCAGCTGCAGCCATGAGCACCACGCAGTCTCTGGGACCTCTACTTTGCAGGTTCTGTAGCAGCAGTTCTGCCTCTTCTGGGGGATCCTTGATGACAGAGAAACATCAGAAACATATCTGTTGTATTCACTGACAGCAAGAAACTAAGGGCCAATTTTCACAAACATTATTTAATATTACCACCCTAAGGCTTGTTTCCATTTGACAAACAAGGAAATTTGAGGCTTGGTGAGGCAGTCAAGATGAAGTGGTTGAATCACAATTCAAACCTAAATTGGTTTGTTTCCAAACTTAATTCCATTACACTTAACCCTTCCACAATTCAGGCCAGTTTCAATTCAAGACTATGTTGTCAAGTCACCCAACAGGAAGGAAGAGAAGCAGGGAGAAATGCACTAGGCTAAGGGAAATCTAGGCTGGGTGTACAAAAGGCTGGGGTTAGCCATACCACCTGTATTGTCACTTGCCTGATGAGGGCCTAGGACACAGCGGTAGGCATAAAGAAACTGGCCCTGAGCATTCTGGAAAAGAACTCGATGAGGGTAAAAGCCTTGGGGTCGGCTAAACTTCTCAAATGTAGCCCTCTCCTGATCCAGTGTCTGCAAGTCCTCCTCACTGGCTGAGTCTGAGTCTTCTGATCCCGAGATGCTGGAAAGATCTCCTGAAGACACACAACATGAGATACACAAGTTTGGTACCCCATCTTTGTTCTTTCCTCAAACTCTAAACTAGTGCTTTCTTATACCTCCATGTCCTACTCCTACATAGGTCCCCCTACCACTCATCACCTGTGGAGCTCTGCTTTTCAAAGTCCAGGGCAGACAGGAGAGGCTTGTCCTTGAGACGTTGCTTTAGGTTAAACCGATGCCAGTCAAGCTTATAATGTTCCCTCTAGTACAAAGACAAAGAGTGAGATAAAGGTGGAAATATGCCCCAGCCTGGCCTTGTACTGGCCAAGACCAGTTATAGAATTCTAGGAAGTACAACCAGGTAACACCAACTGCCTCAGTCAAAGCATGGACCTTTATTAAGACAAATCAAATATCTACCTCTCCCCACCCACCATTACACTTTTGCTTCTAACATCTAGCTCTGCACCTGACCTATTACCTGTTCTTGGTGGTTCTGGAAGGTCTGGTCACAGGTTGAACAAAATAACTTCTCTGAAATATCCATAGGACCCTGGAGTAGCTTTCTTTCTGGGCTTTCTCTCTCCCCTGAGCCTAAACAAGGGAAGAGGAATTGGACATAGAAAGCGAGCCCAAATCCACAGTGACAAGAATTATATTCAGAGTGTGATATACAAAGCAGAGGAGGATACAAAAGAGATGGCATGATACTGCCTTCAAGGAATTTACACTCTAATAGTCATGAAATAAACAGTACAGCAATCACTTAATGCAATAAACATGCTTCTGAAAAGATGTACGTAAAATGAATGTAAATAAAATAAAATTGGCTAGGTGCAGTGGCTCACGCCTGTAATCCCAGCATTTTGGGAGGCTGGGGCGGATGGATCACGAAGTCAGGAGATCAAGACCATCCTGGCTAACACGGTGAAACCCCGTTTCTACTAAAAATACAAAAAATTAGCCGGGCATGGTGGCGGGCGCCTGTAGTCCCAGCTACTTGGGAGGCCGAGGCAGGAGAATGGCGTGAACCCGGGAGGCAGAGCTTGCAGTGAGCTGAGATCACACCACTGCACTCCAGCCTGGGCAACAGAGCGAGACTCTGTCTCAAAAAATATATATAAAAATAAATAAATGAATGTAAATAAAAACTGGCCCTGGGCATTCTGGAAAAGAACTCGATGAGGATAAAAGCCTTGGGGTCGGTTAAACTTCTCAAATGTAGCCCTCTCCCGAGATCCAGTGTCTGCAAGTCCTCCCCACTGGCTGAGTTTGAGTCTTGTCTAATTTAAATTAGCCAAACAGATTGTTTAGGCGAATCCTAAAGAAAATAATTTCTATTCAGTTTAAAATTATTGTTCACTGTACAAAAACTACTTCCCAAATGCTTTTTAAAGTTTACATTTCCAATTAGTGTACAGTTTGTCTAAGGAGAGGTGCAAGAAAAGATGTAGCCAAACTAAAGTTACACAAAACAGGCCCGACACACGGTGGCTCATGCCTGTAATCTCAGCACTTTGGGAGGCTGACCCAGGCGGATCACTTGAGGCCAGGAGTTTGAGACCAGCCTGGCCAACATGGTGAAACCCTGTCTCTACTAAAAATACAATAATTAGCCGGGCCTGTAGTCCCAGCTACTCGGGAGGCTGAGGCAGGAGAATCACTTGAGCCCGCGAGGCGGATATTGCAGTGGGTGGAGATCGTGCCACTGCACTCCAGCCTGGGCGCCAGAGCGAGACTCTCAAAAAATAAACCTATACAAAAACAAATAATAAATTGTTTCATATTCAGCAAAAAGGAATAATTTGAGTGGCGCCTGGTTAAATGTGGAATATATCTGAGAATTTTATCTCTACAAAGTTTAAAGTGTTTTTGAAGGGAATGGTGTTAACGTGAGGAGATACATGCAATGGTAAAAAGACTTGTTTGAAAACAAGGGCTGTGCTGAACATTACCCAGAGATTAAGTGAATTTAATCAAGCAGAAAGATAAATCAATTGGCCTCCTAAGCTCGGGAATACCAATAAGAATGTGTTCCCTGAACGGGCAATACGCTCTAAGGAGCCCTGTCACGTTTCACACGAAACCTTCCAGGATACCTGAATAAGAAGTACGCGGAGCCCGGGCCAGAGCCTCTCCAGGCGCGTGGCTCACCAGGCTCAGGCCCTGAAGGACCGGAGCATCCGCGCTGAGGTCAAACAGGGAGATCGACGCAGGAGCCGGGGCTGCATCTGGAGCCGGCGACATGGCTGGGCAGAAATTATTTAGCAGCAGCTCCTGGAGTAGAAAGCGTGTAAGAAACAGAGCTCCTGCAAACGAAATCCTACTGCTGCGTCTCCTGCCTGCCTGACTTGGTTTCTCCTTTACCGCAAGACTTCTCGTCTCTCATCCTGCTACCAGCTGTGAGATGAATACCTTGACCCCAGTCCACTTTCTCAAACCCCCAGTCTCGGCCCACAAAAGAATGAAATGGGCATCCAGCTCCCAAATCGAGTCCAACAGAGTTAAAAATCACTGAGGTTGCCTAGCCGAACTTTCTTCGTTACCCATGCGACCAGCAATGACTGGCCCGCGTAAACTCGCCCACGCCCTTAGAAGACGCACCAAACGTCCCGGGAGCTGAGCAGCACGCGAGTCCTCAGGTCGATAGCCGGATTTCTGCAACACAACAATCCCCGTCACTACGGAGCAGCGAAGAGGACAACCGGCGGCGTCCGCACCTGAGCCCCGCCCCACGTAGAGCACACCATTGGGCCGCTGACTGTCCAAGACCCGCCTCGAGCCTTTAGTCCCGTCCCTGAAGCCGAGAATTGGCCGTTGTGTCTCCACCCCCCGTGCTTATTGGCCAGCCTGGCTGCGGGTGACAGTGAGTGGCAGACACCGGGCCTAGCGATCCGGGTCGGGCCGAGCCGAGCCGGGCCGAGCCGGGCCGAGCCGGGCCGAGCCGAGCCGGCGGAGCCTGTGGAATCACCCGCGTCGCTCGCTGTTCCTGAGGTGAGACGTGAGACCAGTTATTGGAATCCCAGGCCCCGTGTCTGGCCTTGCGCAGGGGTGCCTGCGGAGCCCTAAGTGAGCTCGCGGCGGGTAACGGAGGAAGGGGCGCCGCCGGCGGGGCGGGGGCGCGCAGCCGGAATGTTTTGATTGCGGGCGCGCGCAGACGGGGGCGCGCGCGGGCGCCGGGGCCGCGCGCGAGGTTGTCCGCTGTTGGGAGCTGCCAGCCCTTGGCCTGGGGCCGGGCGACCCTGGGGCGAGGTGGACTCCGGTCCACAGTCGCCGCGGCTGGGTGTGGGGAGGCAAGCCAGCCCACCCGGGCTATCAGCTGTAAGGCTGACTCGATCCCCGCAACATCCGCAGGAACCCCTGAGCCCAGGCCCAGCCGGCCGGGGCTCCACGGGCCCTGGTCCACACTGACCCTGTGAGTGGTGACTTCCCTGAGGGTCAGGGCTCTCACTAGCCCAGGGAATCCCACCGGGGCCAGGCTGGGCCAAGATCCACGGCCCCCAGGGGCTGCACGGACAGGTGAGTACCACCTCGACCATGTCTAGCTTACAGGACCTAGGGAACCCACAAATTCAGCTAGGATCGGGGTCTACACTGACCCAGTCAAGGTTTCCCATCCAGAAGGTTTGCTCACCGGCTGGATCTTTGGTGCTAGGGAAGTAAGAGAAGGGGTTGACCAGAAAGGTCCTCTTCAGGAAAGACTCTTGGGGTTTTGTGAACCCTGAGAAGTATGTAATTTCTGAGGCTAAGGTGGGGCAGGGCCCCTGGCCTCAGGCCTGTACCCACTCATTCTCCAGGGGGTCCCTAAGTTACTTCTTGAGACCCTGGAGTTGGAAGAGTGGCCCTGTTTAGCACAGCCAGAGGAAGTGCTCCTAGTCTTGGGCTGGAAGGGTGCTTCTTCCCCACTGCAGCCTTCCTGCCCCATGCTTGGCCTCCTCTTGCGGGGTGTGGATGGGTGGGAGGGTTGGGTTCCTTTTTATCCCCACTCCCCACTCTCTGGGGCCTGACATCTTCTCCAGCAGCTGCAGAGCATCGAAGGCTGGAGAGGAGCACATACTGTCCATGGAGCTGGTAGGGCCATGTGCTTTTCTCAAACATTTGTTTGCAAAGTGCTTCCAAACTGCTAGTCTCTTGGGAGACCAGGGTTCCCAGGATGGGCGGGGGAGGGACTCTTCTGTCCGTTAAATAGAAGATGAAACAGCCCCCAACAAAGGGACAGATTCTGGCTTTGGGCCAGGAAGGCAGCACTAGACACCCAGACTGGCCAGAGTTAAGGCTCCCCCAGCCCTGAGCTTACTGCCTTCCTTGTGTTACTACTCCTCTGCCTCTGAGCCAAGGAGGCTGGTAGTGGAGACAAAGCCCAAGGGTACTTTCTCCTTTTGGCACTAGGCAGGGCAGCCCAAGGGCAGCAGCTGGAACTGAATCAGGGTCTCTTCTTCCTCCTTATTGGCAGGTGGTCAAGGTGGACAGGGGGCGGTGGTGATGGCGCAGTTTGACACTGAATACCAGCGCCTAGAGGCCTCCTATAGTGATTCACCCCCAGGGGAGGAGGACCTGTTGGTGCACGTCGCCGAGGGGAGCAAGTGTGAGTTCTTGGACATGACAGCCATAGGGAGAGTTGATGGAAGAACACGGAGAGAGCAAGGGGCTTGTGTTCTCCCAGGGCTCTGACATCTCTGTTCCTATCCCACAGCACCTTGGCACCATATTGAAAACCTTGACCTCTTCTTCTCTCGAATATCCTTTGTGTTTCTGAGTCGGAGCTCTGGGACCTTTAATGTCTCTCTAAGCCGGGTCTCTGGTGGGAGGTGGGGGTAGTTTTGACTCTAATACCTGGAAGGGGGAATGGAGCTCATCCTGAGGCTGAAAGAGGCTGGTGAAATCATCGTTAAGTAATGATAGCCCACATTTACCAAGATCTGTGTGCCTGTGTCCACTTTGTGGTGTTAATTTGTAGGAGCCTTTTTAAGGGTGAGCCTCTTTTTTTTTTTTGAGATGGAGTCTGTCTCTGTTGCTGCTAGAGTCCAGGGACGGATCTCAGCACACTGCAACCTCCACCTCCCGGGTTCAAGAGATTCTCCTGCCTCAGTCTCCCACGTAGCTGGGATTACAGGCACCTGCCACGATGCCCGGCTATTTTTTGTATTTTTCATAGAGACAGAGTTTCACCATGTGGCAAGGCTGGTCTCGAACTCCTGACCTCAAGTGATCCACCCACCTCGCCCTCCCAAAGTGTTAGGGTTACAGGCGTGAGCCACCACACCCAGCCGAGCCTCCTTTTTGATGGGATGTAAATAATCGTAATAAGTAACATCTTTTGACTCATTCTGTGTCAGCTCTGTGTTAAATACTTCACATGCATTATCTCAGACCTAATACTCCTATGAGACAAGTGTTATTTATTCCTAATATACCACCATGGACGGACAAAAGTTTAGAGAGGTAAAGTAACTTGGTAAAGTCACACAGCTAGAAAGTCACAGAGCCAGGACTTGAGCTTGAGTGTGTTGACACCAAAGTCTGTGCTCTTACCTGCTTTGTTTACTGACCACTTTTTCTTAACAATTATACGTTTATAATCTGCACCAGAAGAATGGCTTCACATGTATGCTCATTGGGGAGATCTTTGAGCTCATGTAAGTATAAGAAGGGACAGATGATGTAGTGAAAGAATACATCTTAGTCTTTCCTCTCCTTGCACTCACTCTTGGCCCAACCTGCCAGTACAACTCAGTCCTAGGCTAAAACTCTGTAAACCTTTGTAGTTCAGGGACTGGGTGTGGCACCAAAACTTACAGCTTCACCTTTCTTTTTTTTTTGAGACGGAGTGAGTCTCACTCTGTCCCCCAGGCAGGAGTGCTGTGGTGCAGTCTTGGCTCGGTGCAACCTCTGCCTCCCAGGTTCAAGTGATTCTCCTGCCTCAGCCTCCTTAGTAGCTGGGACTACAGGCATGCGCCACCATGCCCGGCTAATTTTTTTTGTATTTTTAGTAGAGATGGGATTTCGCCAAGTTGGCCAGGCTGGTCTCGAACACCTGACCTCAAGTTATCTGCCTGCCTCAACCTCCCAAAGTGCTGGGATTATAGGCATGAGCCATCATGCCTAGCCAAGCTTTCTTACAAGACAAGCTTTCCAAGCCTTATCTCTTCCATGAAGAGAACCCAGGCCTTGGTTGGGCACGGCAGCTCACACGTGTAATCCCAGCACTTTAGGAGGCTCTAAAAATACAAAAATTAGCTGGGTGTGGTGGCACACGCCTGTAATCCCAGCACTTTGAAAGGCCCTAAAAATACAAAAATTAGCCGGGTGTGGTGGCACACGCCTGTAAGCTACTTGGGAGGCTGAGGCACAAGAATTGCTTCAACCTGGGAGGTGGAGGTTGCAGTGAGCCGAGATTGTGCCACTGCACTCCAGCCTGGCTGACAGAGTGAGACTCTCTCAAAAAAAAAAAAAGAGAATGCAGAGGCCTTGACCTTGATCATCTCAACGCTCCAATGGAACGTACATTGTTCAGTCAGGAGGTCTCAGAGATGCCAGCCACAGAGAAGAGCCTCTGTTCTGCCTTGGCTGTCCATGGCCTGCTCCTAGGCAGAGAGCCTCCTGGGAGAGAGAAGCCATATAGCATTGCCAAAGGGGAAGGGGTTAGGAAGCCCTCCCTCAATCAGAAAACTCCCCCAAGGGCTTTTAACTACAACCTCAAAAGGAAATCAGAGACTGGAGATCAGAGACCCACAGGATGAAACCTTCGAGAGTCCAGTAGTGGTGGCTGAGGTTACCATGAGGTGAGGAAAGGAGGCTGCAGCCGTGGCAGCTGAGGCTAAGAGCAAACAGTGGGCCTGAGACAGTCCTGTGGGGCTGAGGAGCAGAGAGGGCCCACTGGGAGTTCTCCAGGCCCTTCCATTTCCCAGTCTTGTTCTGCCACCTCCAGACTCTTCTCTTCCCACTGGGTTTCACTGGGGCCTCTCTGGCTCTCAGACTGCACCCCTTCTTCCCAACTCCCCAGGCAGTTTCTCTTTGTGGTTGCCTTCACTACCTTCCTGGTCAGCTGCGTGGACTATGACATCCTATTTGCCAACAAGATGGTGAACCACAGTCTTCACCCTACCGAACCTGTCAAGGTCACTCTGCCAGACGCCTTTTTGCCTGCTCAAGTCTGTAGTGCCAGGTAAGGACTGCAAGTCAAGAGGACACCATAGTCTTGAGTTCTGCTAGCAGGTGGGTAATAGAGTGGAGTCTGAGGCAGCAACTCATACTCCAGAACTGACTCAGGCTCAGTCTAGCAAAAATACTTCAGGATAGCAGCGCCTCTGCCAAGACTCCTTCCTCAAGGGCCACCTCTCCTCCCCTACTTTTTCCCCACCAGGATTCAGGAAAATGGCTCCCTTATCACCATCCTGGTCATTGCTGGTGTCTTCTGGATCCACCGGCTTATCAAGTTCATCTATAACATCTGCTGCTACTGGGAGATCCACTCCTTCTACCTGCATGCTCTACGCATCCCTATGGTAAGACTGGGAAGTTGGGCAGTTAGCCCATAGTCTAAGACGTATTGGGAGGTGTAGGTGTGTTCCTGGGCATCAGTTATCCTTATCTGTCATTGACAAGTCAGGAAGTGTCTCTTAAGCTCACAACCCCTGAACCTCACTTCTAATATAGGGCAAAGGGGTCGAGGCAACAACCCCACCTTCCATACCTTGTCTCTTCCCCACCCCACCCCGCAGTCTGCCCTTCCGTATTGCACGTGGCAGGAAGTGCAGGCCCGGATCGTGCAGACACAGAAGGAGCATCAGATCTGCATCCATAAACGTGAGCTGACAGAACTGGACATCTACCACCGCATCCTCCGTTTCCAGAACTACATGGTGGCACTGGTTAACAAATCCCTCCTGCCTCTGCGCTTCCGCCTGCCTGGGCTCGGGGAAGCCGTCTTCTTCACCCGTGGCCTCAAGTACAACTTTGAGCTGATCCTCTTCTGGGGACCTGGCTCTCTGTTTCTCAATGAATGGAGCCTCAAGGCCGAGTACAAACGTGGGGGGCAACGGCTAGAGCTGGCCCAGCGCCTCAGCAACCGCATCCTGTGGATTGGCATCGCTAACTTCCTGCTGTGCCCCCTCATCCTCATATGGCAAATCCTGTATGCCTTCTTCAGCTATGCTGAGGTGCTGAAGCGGGAGCCGGGGGCCCTGGGAGCACGCTGCTGGTCACTCTATGGCCGCTGCTACCTCCGCCACTTCAACGAGCTGGAGCACGAGCTGCAGTCCCGCCTCAACCGTGGCTACAAGCCCGCCTCCAAGTACATGAATTGCTTCTTGTCACCTCTTTTGACACTGCTGGCCAAGAATGGAGCCTTCTTCGCTGGCTCCATCCTGGCTGTGCTTATTGCCCTCACCATTTATGATGAAGATGTGTTGGCTGTGGAACATGTGCTGACCACCGTCACACTCCTGGGGGTCACCGTGACAGTGTGCAGGTGGGCCAGGGCCGCAGGCGGGAGCAAGCTGGCTAGCATTCCTGGGAAAGGCATACATCTCACCATGATCCTGATCCCACTAGGTCCTTTATCCCGGACCAGCACATGGTGTTCTGCCCTGAGCAGCTGCTCCGCGTGATCCTCGCTCACATCCACTACATGCCTGACCACTGGCAGGGTAATGCCCACCGCTCGCAGACCCGGGACGAGTTTGCCCAGCTCTTCCAGTACAAGGCAGTGAGTGGAGTTGGAGTTAGGGCCTGCTAGAGACTGGCTGGTAGCTCGGTGGTGAGGGCTGGGCTCCCTCCTGCTGGCCTATGACCTTGGTCCCGCCCTTTTAGGTGTTCATTTTGGAAGAGTTGCTGAGCCCCATTGTCACACCCCTCATCCTCATCTTCTGCCTGCGCCCACGGGCCCTGGAGATTATAGACTTCTTCCGAAACTTCACCGTGGAGGTCGTTGGTGTGGGAGATACCTGCTCCTTTGCTCAGATGGATGTTCGCCAGCATGGTCATCCCCAGGTACTGGGAGACGAGGGAGCCAGGTGGCCTGGGATGATGCTGGAACATACAGTGTCTTTGGGAAAACCGCAAAAAGACACCTCTCCTGAGTCACACAAAGGCAGTCCTATGCCAGGGGCACACTGCTTGGGAGCCTGGGCTGGATTTCAGCCCTAATTTGCACCCTTGGCCAAGCTCCCTTAAGAAAGGCACAACACGGGCGGGCGCAGTGCCTCACGCCTATAATCCCAGCACTTTGGGAGGCCAAGGCGGGTGGATCACGAGGTCAGGAGATTGAGACCATCCTGGCTAACATGGTGAAACCCCGCCTCTACTAAAAATACAAAAAATTAGCCAGGCATGGTAGCGGGCGCCTGTAGTCCCAGCTACTCGGGAGGCTGAGGCAGGAGAATGGCGTGAACCTGGGAGGCGGAGCTTGCAGTGAGCCGAGATTGCGCCACTGCACTCCAGCCTGGGCAACAGAGCGAGACTGCGTCTCAAAAAAAAAAAAAAAAAAAAAGGCACAACACAAGTAACTGGCTCAGCATGCGGCCCCTCCTGGGTCTAGGGGGGCACCAGGGCCCTGGGAAAGATTGACAGTGCACTGTCAATCCAAGGGTAAGGCCTCTCCGCTAACAGGAAAGGTGCAGGAAGGCTCCTGGAAAAGAACGGTCCTGCTTACTCTGCTCTTCCTTGTGCAGTGGCTATCTGCTGGGCAGACAGAGGCCTCAGTGTACCAGCAAGCTGAGGATGGAAAGACAGAGTTGTCACTCATGCACTTTGCCATCACCAACCCTGGCTGGCAGCCACCACGTGAGAGCACAGCCTTCCTAGGCTTCCTCAAGGAGCAGGTTCAGCGGGATGGAGCAGCTGCTAGCCTCGCCCAAGGGGGTCTGCTCCCTGAAAATGCCCTCTTTACGTCTATCCAGTCCTTACAATCTGAGTCTGAGGTGTGTTCCTGGGGACTGGGAGATGATGGACAGAGTGGACTTCAGGAGCTGGGAGTTGAGGACCGGGCATGGGGTGGAAGGCTTCCTTCTGTCTCTTCAGTATGTGCCACTGGGGCCTGAGATACAGAATACTAGGGGACCCCAGAGACCTTTCTCCTGCCTCAAGAATTCTACCTACCCGTTTCGTTCATAGCCCCTGAGCCTTATTGCAAATGTGGTAGCTGGCTCATCCTGCCGGGGCCCTCCACTGCCCAGAGACCTGCAGGGCTCCAGGCACAGGGCTGAAGTGGCCTCTGCCCTGCGCTCCTTCTCCCCGCTGCAACCCGGGCAGGTGCCCACAGGCCGGGCTCACAGCACCATGACAGGCTCTGGGTGAGTAAATGGGGGCCAAGATGGGAGGGCACGGCAGCCCTCAGCAGCTTATGTGGGTCTCAGAAAAGTTCACAGGTGCTGTTTGTCTCTGCTGGGAGAGACAGGGTGGATGCCAGGACAGCCAGCTCTGGGAGCAGCGTGTGGGAAGGACAGCTGCAGAGCCTGGTGCTGTCAGAATACGCGTCCACAGAGATGAGCCTGCATGCCCTCTATATGCACCAGGTGAGTGCGCAGCTAAAAAACAGAGTAGAGGGTTTAGATGCGGAGAAGCAAGACCAGGGTTCCAAACCCTTCTCTGCCATTTACCTGCTCTGCCACCTCCACTCCCATATCTACCTTCTTAATTTCCTTTTTAGCTAAGCGTGCTCTCATCCAGGGCCTTCACACACTCGCAGTTTCCCCTGCCTAGAATCCACTTCCCTGGGATGTCCAGATGGCCTCCTCCTTCTCCTTCTCGGGTTTCTGCAGCTGCCGCCGTTTCCCTGAGACTTTCTCTGATCACTCTCAGTAAAAGGCTCCCTTGCCCACCCTCCTGAATCTTCCTGTCTTAGTTTTCTCCATAGCATTTAGCACCATGTGACATACCATGTTTTTTCCTTATTTATTTGCTTACTCCATATCCCCTCTACCAGTATATAAGCCTCACAAGGGCTGGCATTTCTGTCTGTTTTGTTCGCTGCTATCTCCCCACACCTAAAAGAGTGCCTGGCACTTAGACCATCAGTCAGTTTGTTCTTGAATCAAATGAATAGGTAAAATGAGGGCCATAACAACACAGGCTTCTTCGGGGGATCTGCTGTGAATGTAACCTGTAAAGATCAGAGGTGTATTACACACTATTAACATAATAGGTGCTCTGAGGCAAGGATTCTCAGGGAAGGGGTAAAGCGGGAACTGACTGATACCAGGTTGGAGGGCAGCTGTTTCAGATGGACATCCTTCTGCCCCCACTAACGAGCCCCCCATTTCTCCAGCTCCACAAGCAGCAGGCCCAGGCTGAACCTGAGCGTCATGTATGGCACCGCCGGGAGAGTGATGAGAGTGGAGAAAGTGCCCCTGATGAAGGGGGAGAGGGCGCCCGGGCACCCCAGTCTATCCCTCGCTCTGCCAGCTATCCCTGTGCAGCACCCCGGCCTGGAGCTCCCGAGACCACCGCCCTGCACGGGGGCTTCCAGAGGCGCTACGGTGGCATCACAGGTATCTAGTGGGGGTATGGAAGGAAACAGAGGCTGCAGGAAAGGGTGGTTTTTCCAGGGCCTCTCAAGGGGAGGAAAGAGGTCTGAGGGAACAGACCCAAAGACTTACCCCCAAGCAGCCCCCCAGCCCTGTTCCTCATTCTTGTGTTCCTTCTATGAGTATGCTTACTCTTACTTGTCTCTCCAGATCCTGGCACAGTGCCCCGGGCTCCCTCTCATTTCTCTCGGCTGCCTCTCGGAGGGTGGGCGGAAGACGGGCAGTCGGCATCAAGGCACCCTGAGCCCGTGCCCGAAGAGGGTTCGGAGGATGAGCTACCCCCTCAGGTGCACAAGGTAAGGGCCCCGGAGCCCAGGAAAAACTGCCAGAAATCGTAACTTCCAGGGTGAGGTAACAGCTTTTCAGGGGAAAGAAGGTATGCCCCACCCACACACAGAGCTACTGCACCCTCCCCTCCAAAATACACTAACCCTTCTTTTCTCAACTGCTCTGCAGGGCTTGGTTTTTCCTTCCGTTACCTCCCCAGGAATCAACCTTTCCTGTCCCTTTACCTTTAGGTTTCTATGGGGCTAGCAGGTATCAACCAGTAGCTGAAGACTATCTCCATTACCAACCCTTTCTCTCCACAGGTATAGACAAGGCTGAGCAGGGTTCCTATGGCCCAGGATGGACGCCACCGCTGCCCTGCCATCCCGTCTGCCTGCCATGGGACGGCTCCTCTGAGTGTTGCCTGGCCCCACGTGTGTGGTGTTTGTGTGTCTGTGCCTGGCCAAGGGAGGTGCCAACACTGGGCTTGCCACAGCCCCAGGAGAGGAATTTGGGGCCTAGGAACCGAGGGCACACAGGACTCTAGCCTCATCCCCGGGACCCCCTTGGCTCAGAGTGTGGTGCTAGAAACCGGTCCCCAGCCCAGCCCCAGTACTGCCACCTTTACACTTACCCCTGCAAGTCCCCAGAGGGCTGCCCACGATAGAAGCTGCCAAGCAGGGAGAACCTGTGCCAACTGTGGAGGGGGGAGGTTGGGCCTGGACCCTCAACTCCTGCAACCTTCCCTAGCCCCCTCAATAGATGAGCAGGTCAGGCTGTGGCCCTTACCTCACCCGCAGTTCTCGCCCAGTGCTGCAGCCGGCTCACCTCTCTCCGCTTCCTGCACATCACTGGCCTGTGTGTGCTGCTTGCTCCTGTTCTGTTCGCTTGCTCCCATTCCGTTCGGCTTTTGCTTTGCGTTAGGGTGAAGACCCTAGCTTCCAGCTCCCCTCAACGCTATATTTTGACACTAAGAAAGAAGGTTTCTAAATTATAGGAGCAGGATGGAAATACTTTGCTGCCCTTTCCACCTTTTAGGATGGGCCCCCAGGAGACTGAGGTCTTCCTGGGCCCTCACTGCTGCTTATCATACCCTCCATCATCTGCACATGGGACAGACCGGGCTAGAGGGTGACCTCGGCTGTGTATGTCCCAGCAAAAGAGCTCTGGCCCGCATCTCGCTGTCCCCTGGAGGGGGATGAAGGGCGATGCCTCGCCCGAGGCTTTGGGCTGCTGCACTGCATGCTGGGACTGCTCCTACTCTCTGTCCCACCCCTCACCCAGCTGTGGTCGGCTTTGGGAGAGTGGTGAATTGCGCTGCCCGAACTCGGAGCGGAGCAGGGTAGGGACGTGTACAGCTTGATAACCCTTAATAAAAAGGGAGTTTGACCAGACTTCTTGTCTTGCGCGGCTAGAATCCTGGGAACAAGAGAAATGGGATGGGGACTCGGTCGGGGTCTAGAAGAAAGTATGTTTAGGCTGTCGCTCAGATACGCTGAGCTAGGCGGCTGGCGGAAGGGCAGCTTCCGACCCACGGTTCCGTGGAGGTCTGTTTCCAGCCCCGACCCACGATTCCGTGGAAGTTTCCAGCCGGACCTGGTGGTCAGATTTCCCGCCCTGAGCACGTGACCAAGCCGGCTCTGCCTCTAATTTGCATTCCTCGCGTGCACCATTCCCCCGGCTCCCCCTTCGGAGACATTTGGCCAATGGGAGCCCTGGGTAGGGTCTGGGGGCGGTCCCGTGGGCGGGGCTAGGGCCGTGGAGCGCGGCGCGAGTCCAACACCGAGCATTCCCGTGGGCCTGCGGTTGGCAGAAGGGTCCCAGGCACAGAGCCAGCGGGGCTGGGCTGAGACGGCGTACGTGCCCTGCGTGAGTGCGTGGCGGCGGCGCGTGCGCGAGGGGAGTGGGCAGTGAGGCCTGGTCCACGTGCGTCCCTTCCCTGGACCCCCGCAGCTTGGCGCCCAGCGGTTACGTGAGACGAGGCACCCGGATGTCCGCGCCCCTCTCCGAGTGACCAGTCCCGTCCTCCGGTCCCGCAGCGCCCGCAGCCTCGGCCGGCGTCCACGCATTGCCATGGTGACTGTGGGCAACTACTGCGAGGCCGAAGGGCCCGTGGGTCCGGCCTGGATGCAGGATGGCCTGAGTCCCTGCTTCTTCTTCACGCTTGTGCCCTCGACGCGGATGGCGCTGGGAGCTCTGGCCTTGGTGCTGGCTCTTCCCTGCAGACGCCGGGAGCGGCCCGCTGGTGCTGATTCGCTGTCTTGGGGGGCCGGCCCTCGCGTCTCTCCCTACGTGCTGCAGCTGCTTCTGGCCACACTTCAGGTGGCACTGCCCCTGGCCGGCCTGGCTGGCCGGGTGGGCACTGCCCGGGGGGCCCCACTGCCAAGCTACCTACTGCTGGCCTCCGTGCTGGAGAGTCTGGCCGGCGCCTGTGGCCTGTGGCTGCTTGTCGTGGAGCGGAGCCAGGCACGGCAGCGTCTGGCAATGGGCATCTGGATCAAGTTCAGGCACAGCCCTGGTCTCCTGCTTCTCTGGACTGTGGCGTTTGCAGCCGAGAACTTGGCCCTGGTGTCTTGGAATAGCCCACAGTGGTGGTGGGCAAGGGCGGACTTGGGCCAGCAGGTGAGGGACTCTGTGGGGAGGGGGAAGCCTCTGCTGGCCAGGCTTGGGAGAAAGCACTGCATGTCCAGTCACACGGCTTCCAGGCTTTAGGATGCCTCTAAGCAAAGGGAGAAGGGAGGGGCTGAGTCCTGCCGGGAGCTGATAGCCAGCTGGTGGGGTGTGTCTTTGCTGAGTCACTGTGGTTTTGCTTTTTTTTTTTTAAGCCTGTAAGTGCTGAATGTGTTCATGACACCAGTCCCTGGCCCTGTTATAAGTAGTAATACAATGAAATTTTATCCTAAATGATACTCTCTCCACTTATATTTCATTCTAGGTTCAGTTTAGCCTGTGGGTGCTGCGGTATGTGGTCTCTGGAGCGCTGTTTGTCCTGGGTCTCTGGGCCCCTGGACTTCGTCCCCAGTCCTATACATTGCAGGTTCATGAAGAGGACCAAGATGTGGAGAGGAGCCAGGTACACCTCAGTTTCGTTTTTTTTGGAGACGGAGTCTTGCTCTGTCACCAGGCTGGAGTGCAGTGGTGTGATCTCGGCGCACTGCAACCTCCACCTCCCGGGTTCAAGCGATTCTCCTGCCTCAGCCTCCTGAGTAGCTGGGACTACAGGTGCATGACACCACACCCAGCTAATTTTTGTATTTTTAGTAGAGACAGGGTTTCACAACGTTGGCCAGGATGGTCTTGATCTCTTGACCTCGTGATCCACCCTCCTCGGCCTCCCAAAGTGCTAGGATTACAGGCGTGAGCCACCGTGCCCGGCCTCTTTTTGTTTTTAAGACGGAATCTTGCTCCATCACCCAGGCTGGAGTGTAGTGGCGCAATCTCAGCTCGCTGCACCCTCTGCCTCCTGGGTTCAAACAATTCTCGTGCCTCAGCCTCCCAAGTAGCTGGGATTACAGGTGTGTACCCAGCTAATTTTTATATTTTTAGTGGAACGGGGTTTCACCATGTTGGCCAGGCTGGTCTTGAACTCCTGACCTCAGGTGATCCACCTGCCTCGGCCTCCCAAAGTGCTGGGATTACAGGCATGAGCCACTGCACCAGACCCCACCTCAGTTTCTGAATCCTAGAGTCTCTTCATTTCAATCCTTGTCATCATTCCTTCCCCCAAAATGAAATGCTTCTTTTCCAAATCTCAGTTTGCAACTTAGTTTTTCTGACCCCATCAAGGATCACTTGTGGGTCTGAGATACCTGGGAGCTGTAACCCCATATGTTTTTCCCTAAAGGGTTTCTGGCTAGTGCACTTACTTGATTTCTGAGCTCCCTTCCTACGTTGTTTCACCATCCTAGGTTCGGTCAGCAGCCCAACAGTCTACCTGGCGAGATTTTGGCAGGAAGCTCCGCCTCCTGAGTGGCTACCTGTGGCCTCGAGGGAGTCCAGCTCTGCAGCTGGTGGTGCTCATCTGCCTGGGGCTCATGGGTTTGGAACGGGCACTCAACGTGTTGGTGCCTATATTCTATAGGAATATTGGTGAGCAGGAGGAGCGCCAGCTCAGTGTGCTGGTCTTTCATCAGCCTGGTGGCTGGGATGGTCCTTACCTAGGGAGGTGGGACAGAGCTGGGTGGTCAGAAAGAGACTGTGGCTGGTACCTGGGGCCATTTTGCCTGAAGAGAGTCCTGGGTGCCATAAGTGGGTTCTGACTCGTTTCCTCCGCAGTGAACTTGCTGACTGAGAAGGCACCTTGGAGCTCTCTGGCCTGGACTGTTACCAGCTACGTCTTCCTCAAGTTCCTCCAGGGGGGTGGCACTGGCAGTACAGGTATGAGAGACTCCGCCCTCACCCTGCTAGGTATAGGCCCCTCCCACAGGCATTCCCTCACCATCCGCCTCTCCCAGCATTCCTCCCTATCCCTCACGTGCTCTCAGACCCTTCACATCCTGGTGCTGGGCTGACGTCCCTCGGTTCCCAGGCCCTACTGAGGCCTCCCCCGGCTCCCTGCAGGCTTCGTGAGCAACCTGCGCACCTTCCTGTGGATCCGGGTGCAGCAGTTCACGTCTCGGCGGGTGGAGCTGCGCATCTTCTCCCACCTGCATGAGCTCTCACTGCGCTGGCACCTGGGGCGCCGCACAGGGGAGGTGCTGCGGATCGCGGATCGGGGCACATCCAGTGTCACAGGGCTGCTCAGGTGCCACCCCAGTGGAAAGGGCATGTGGGAGGGTGGAGCCGGAGAAGCAGGGATAGGGGCCTGTGGGAGGAAGAGAACAGACCCCACCTGAGGAGCTGCCCCTCCCACCTTGGTGTTTTTTAAAGTATAGGATTATTGTATACACGCTCTCCTAATAGGTAATGCAGGCAAAGGGCAAATCTCTTTCGAGCTGCACTTACTTCTTCAGAGCTTCCCACTCTGTTTAGTATGCTGGGTTCTGCTCTTTTTTTGAGACAGAGTCACGCTGTGCCACCCAGGCTGGAGTACAGTGGCATAATCTCTGCTTATTGCAACCTCTGCCTCCCGGGTTCAAGCAATTCTCCTGCCTCAGCCTCCTGAGTAGCTGGGATTACAGATGTGCACCAGCATGCCTGGCTAATTATTGTATTTTTAGTAGAGATGGGGTTTCACCAGGTTGGCCAGGATGGCCTCGAACTCCTGGCATCATGTGATCTGCCCACCTAGCATTCCAAAGTGCTGGGATTACAGTTGTGAGCCATTGTGCCCAGCTGGGTTCTGCTTTTTTGCATTTTTACATACATATTATATATGCAGACTCACAGAACTAATATGGTATTGTGGAGGTTTTTCCTAAAACAAATGGTATTGTGACATAGCCATCATTCTCAGAGTTGCTTATTAACAGAACATTATGGAGATATGTTTTTCTCCCATGCCTGAAGGTTTCCCTCATTCATTGTAATTGATACAGAGAACTCTGTAGTTTGAGCATGGTTGATTTAGCCACCCACCTCTTGAGGGTAGAATCAATTAAGACTGGTTCCAGTCTGTTGCTTGAAAATAAAACACTACCCTGAAATGCCTAGAGGCAGGGTTGCTGGGTCTAAGCCCCCAAACCTTTCTTATTCACTTGACCTGCCCTCCTAGCTACCTGGTGTTCAATGTCATCCCCACGCTGGCCGACATCATCATTGGCATCATCTACTTCAGCATGTTCTTCAACGCCTGGTTTGGCCTCATTGTGTTCCTGTGCATGAGTCTTTACCTCAGTGAGTGCTGCTGGGGGACACCATCTCCCTGAACTATCCAGGGACTCCCTTGGCCATGAGCTCTGCCCCCACTCAAGTGACCCACCTATGGGAGGCTGTGGATTGGTGGACTCGAATGGGCTCCTAGTGCTCCTCATGTGATGGGCGGGTCTCTTCTGTCAAATCAAACCTTAACTCAACCTAGCTGAGGGGCTGGGGAAGGACATTCTTGTCACGTTAAGTCTGAGCTGTGGATACAGGTCAAGGAAGCCTTGTTTGTGTAACAAGATGCAGCTTGCTTTCATTTGTTTACCAAAAGCGTTTTCTACACATGACGTTTTGTGCAGGCTGCAGAGATGCCTCCCTGTGGAATCTGGGTCTCTGGGCTTGAGCATAGGTTTAGTGTGTACATGGCAGGTAGCGGACATTGACATTTGGTCTCTGCTTTTGGGGATGATGTCCTATTCTGCTCCCCATCCTGTCACTCTCCAGCCCTGACCATTGTGGTCACTGAGTGGAGAACCAAGTTTCGCCGTGCTATGAACACACAGGAGAACGCTACCCGGGCACGAGCAGTGGACTCTCTGCTAAACTTCGAGACGGTAACAGAGGCCCCGGTGGCAGTGGTGTGAGGCATGGAGATGTGGAGGAGTGTGACTAGGACCACTGGGGCTGACAGAGAGCTAGGGGTGTGATGTTTGTGTGTGATGTTTGAAATCAGGCAGGAGGATTGAGAGTAGGGAGGAATGACCTGATTGCCATGTGCTGTGCCCATACCAAATAAATTTGGTTTGAATTCATCAGGTGAAGTATTACAACGCCGAGAGTTATGAAGTGGAACGCTATCGAGAAGCCATCATCAAATATCAGGTGAGGATGCTAGTTTGAGGCCTCCGGAGAATAATGTCCTGGCCTGGTAGAATTTTCAGGGCCAAGAGTAATAGTCGATTGTTGGGGTGGAAGCGGCCTGGGCCCAGGTTTGGACTCACTGATGGCCATTGTGTATAGGACATTCCTCTTCCTGTGTTATTGCCCTCAGGGTTTGGAGTGGAAGTCGAGCGCTTCACTGGTTTTACTAAATCAGACCCAGAACCTGGTGATTGGGCTCGGGCTCCTTGCTGGCTCCCTGCTTTGCGCATACTTTGTCAGTGAGCAGAAGCTACAGGTGAGGCAGGATCTTGGATGAGAGAGTGGGGCACAAGGAAAAGGGGGCCTGGGGCCTGTGTCTGGTCACTAGGCTCTTGAGTAGGAAGTGGGCAGGGTGACACAAGAAGAGTGGCCTGCAGGCCCCCTGTGACATCCTCTGCTTCCTTGATTGCCACAGGTTGGGGACTATGTGCTCTTTGGCACCTACATTATCCAGCTGTACATGCCCCTCAATTGGTTTGGCACCTACTACAGGTAATCTGAGCCCTGGCCCTCACCTGTCCAGGGCACATTACTATTTCCTGGCTGCTCAGAGAAGACCTAACCAGTACCTTTTTGCAGGATGATCCAGACCAACTTCATTGACATGGAGAACATGTTTGACTTGCTGAAAGAGGAGACAGAAGTGAGTGAAGGGAGAGGAGTAGGGTTTGGGGAGGGAGGAGCTGTGTGGTGTTTCTTGTGCTTGGAAAATACAAAGTTGAGAACCTCAGCACACATGGGTGGTGCCCTTCCAGGTGAAGGACCTTCCTGGAGCAGGGCCCCTTCGCTTTCAGAAGGGCCGGATTGAGTTTGAGAACGTGCATTTCAGCTACGCCGATGGGTGAGGCCTTCCTTTTGCTTCCTTTGCTTTTCCGTTCATTTGCACACTGCCTTCCTGCTTCTCACTGCTCTGAATCCCTGCTTTTGGAAAAAAGCCTGGGCAGGGGAGGGACAGGGCCTACCAGCAGCTCTGGTGATGGAAGGTGCCTGCTGAGCAACCCACCCTTCCTTGCAGGCGGGAGACTCTGCAGGACGTGTCTTTCACTGTGATGCCTGGACAGACACTTGCCCTGGTGAGAGGAGACCCAGCCATTTGGCCCAGATGCCTCAAGCTTCCCTCATTCAGTGCCCGTGGTAGCTCGTGACCCAGGCTGTGGAGTCAGAGAGCCCAGTCACGATAGGCAACAGGATTGAATGGTGCAGCCTCCATGGACACTGGTGACCTCTTGGAGAGGGAACCTCAAAAGCCAGTGGGCCTCGGCTGGGTGCGGTGGCACACGCCTGTAATCCCAGCACTTTGGGAGGCTTAGGTGGCCAGATCACCTAAGGTTAGGAGTTCAAGACCAGCCTGACCAACATGGTGAAACCCCATCTCTACTAAAAATACAAAAATTAGCCAGGCGTGGTGGCGGGCACCTATAATCCCACTACTCAGGAGGCTGAGGCAGGAGAATCGCTTGAACCTGGGAGGTGGAGGTTCTAGTGAGCTGAGATCGCGCTATTGCACTCCAGCTTGGGTGACAGAGTGAGATTCGGTCTCAAAAAATAAAAATAAAAAAACAAAAAAAGCCAGTGGGCCTGAGATTTTTCCCGTTTCCAATGCAACAGGTGGGCCCATCTGGGGCAGGGAAGAGCACAATTTTGCGCCTGCTGTTTCGCTTCTACGACATCAGCTCTGGCTGCATCCGAATAGACGGGCAGGACATTTCACAGGTAAGGTTGCTCAGGAGAAGATTGTAGTTTAGGGGTCTATGCGTGGAGGAATGATAAGGGCTGGGTGTCCAGAGAGAGTAGATGTCACCCTTGCCAAAAAACCAGGGCCATTCTAGCACGATATAACCTACAATCACATAAGTAGTCCTGTGAAGGATTTGTATGGTGCCATAAAAGCTACAAAGGGCCAGGCACAGTGGCTCATGCCTATAATCCCAGCTCTTTGGGAGGCTGAGGCAGGTGGATCACTTGAGCCCAGGAGTTCAAGACCAGCCTGGGCAACATGGCAAAACACCCTCTCTACAAGAAATACAAAAAGCTGGCCATGGTGGCACACACATGTAGTCCCACCAGGAGGCGCTGTAGTGAGCTATGATCATGCCACTGCACTCCAGCCTGGGTGACAGAGCAAGGCCCTGTCTTAAAACAAAAACAAAAACAAAGGTACAAAGATCTTCTGTAGCCAGGTGTGGTGGCTCACACCTGTAATCCCAACACTTTGGGAGGTCAAGGCAGCAGGATCATTTGAGTCCAGGATTTTGATACCAGCCTGGGCAACATATCCTGGCAACCCCATCTCAACAAAAAATTAAAAATTAGCTTGACTTAGTGGCAAGCGCCTGTGGTCTCAGCTACTCAGGAAGCTGAGGTGGGAAGATTGCATGAGCCAGAAGGTCAAGGCTGCAGTAAGCCGAGATTTTGCCACTGCAGTCCAGCCTGGGTGACAGAGTGGACTCTATCCAAAAACAAAACAAAACATTTGCAGCAATCTGGTGAAGCAGGAAGAGAAGATGGGGAAACAGAGAGGAGTGATTTGCCCACACGGCTAGGATTTGGGGCAGCGATGGTGGGATTCTTACCAGAGCCTCTTACCACGTGCTTCCGGCCAGCCCACCGTCCCTCCCAGGCCTTGGGGATATCTCACAACGCAGAGTATGTGGTCTTTTGGCCCTAGGTGACCCAGGCCTCTCTCCGGTCTCACATTGGAGTTGTGCCCCAAGACACTGTCCTCTTTAATGACACCATCGCCGACAATATCCGTTACGGCCGTGTCACAGCTGGGAATGATGAGGTGGAGGCTGCTGCTCAGGCTGCAGGCATCCATGATGCCATTATGGCTTTCCCTGAAGGTGAGATTCCTTTGCAGAGAGTCCCCTCCCCTCCTGGTGTTGTCCTGTTAATCCCTGACCCCTGTTCCCTCTGTTTCTTGTTTCTTCCACGTAAGAAATGTGTGGTGGGTAATATCCACAGGGTACAGGACACAGGTGGGCGAGCGGGGACTGAAGCTGAGCGGCGGGGAGAAGCAGCGCGTCGCCATTGCCCGCACCATCCTCAAGGCTCCGGACATCATTCTGCTGGATGAGGTGCGCCTTGGGTCTCCTTCCCTCCCTCCCTTGTGTATGCTCAAGCCATTCCTGCTGGGCACTGTCCCCACCTAGAACACATACCATGAATCCACATCTCACAAAACACACTTTACAGTTCTCAAGCCCAAACAAGGCTCTTGTGTATTCTTGAGACCTCAGCCAGCAGCCTGCCTCCTTCCATTGAGGGTTTTGAGTGGCAGGAGCAGTTTTACCCGGACCCTCTCTATAGGCAACGTCAGCGCTGGATACATCTAATGAGAGGGCCATCCAGGCTTCTCTGGCCAAAGTCTGTGCGAACCGCACCACCATCGTAGTGGCACACAGGTACAGGACTACAGGTCTGTGGCGGCTGGTGGTGTGGCCCACTTTGGGTCGGGTAGTAGGCGACTGATCTTTGACTTCTCAGGCTCTCAACTGTGGTCAATGCTGACCAGATCCTCGTCATCAAGGATGGCTGCATCATGGAGAGGGGACGGTAAGAGACACATAGATCAAAAGGACAAGTCTTCTGAATTGGGGGCTCCAGGAAAGGGGGCGTGAAGTCCCAGGGGCTTCTGGAGGGGACCTCCCTTCCCATCCCGTCCTCTCTGTAGGCTGGTGGCAAGCACCCTCGGGGTAAAACTGATGGTTAGGACTCACACTTTCCTCCTCACCCCAGGCATGAGGCTCTGTTGTCCCGAGGTGGGGTGTATGCTGACATGTGGCAGCTGCAGCAGCAGGGACAGGAAGAAACCTCTGAAGACACTAAGCCTCAGACCATGGAACGGTGACAAAAGTTTGGCCACTTCCCTCTCAAAGACTAACCCAGAAGGGAATAAGATGTATCCCCTTTCCCTGGCTTATTTCATCCTGGTCTTGGGGTGTGGTGCTAGCTATAGTAAGGGAAAGGGACCTTTCAGAAAAGCACCTTTTGGGGAAATAAAAATGTGGACTGTGCGAGGATCACTGTGGCTTTGTGGGGTGGGGTACTGCAGTGGGCCTCTACCCGTATAAGTCAGATGAGCATTCTTGACACGGCTTTTCTGTTTGAGGTTAGAGAGGAGAGAGAAACACACCACTTGTATGTTTTAACAACTGCCAAGATCCTTTATTTTTTCCAGGCCCCTTCCTGCCCACTCCACGTCGGGGCAGCTCCAGCATAAGGGAGATGACATGATGAAGGGGCTGAGAGTAGGGCCTGGCCAGCATCCACTGAGGGCCCAACCAGGGAACAGTTGCTAGCTGCTCTCTTCCATGCAGCTGGAGCACTGGCAAGGCCTTCCAGAGGCTCCCAGGGCGACCTCCACATCACTCCCACTTGTCTCTGCCCTCCAGGCTGCTCCGGTCCTCCTCTCCCTGTGTACCCTAGAGGTGTGAGGGCCACAGTCCTCCTCAGGTGAACCTCCCTCCCCAAGCCCAGGGCCCTAGCACAGGCTGCAGTTGGATGGCTTCGAGCTGCGGCTCTGGGCCTGGAGCAAGGAGAGGGGAAGGAGGGGAAGACACGGTACAACGTCAAGGAAATGAGGGACAGCCCTCATTTCAGAGCTCAGCATGGGCTGGAGTCATACTGAAAACCAAACGACAACCACCATTCCAAAACTCTGCACCACTCGGAAGAACCCCCATCCCTGACTTCTTCCTCCCTCCCACTGCAGCACACATCTTCACCCCGGCCTCATACCTGCTGCCGCTGGTATTCTGCCTCACTGGCTGACAGTGCTTGTGCTAAAGCTAGGTCTTCTTCCTCCTGACAACTGGGAGGGAGAAACAGTTTAAGTTGGATGATGGTAAGATCTGAAATTTGAACATCTGATCTGTGTGTGTCCGGCCTCATGGTGCCGAGCACTGCTGAGGATTATCTCAATCTTCATAGCAACACTACAAGGTGGGTATTAGTATTGTCCCCGTTTTATAGAGGAAATGAAGGCTCCATGGGTTAAATAACTTGTCAAAGATCACATAGTTCATCTTAATTTTGAGACCAAGTTGCCAGCGATTATCTTGCATTGTGTCAGAGTGGTCCCACCTACCTGCCTCCAGACCAAGCCCTTGCCCACAGCTTGAGCTCTCTTTCACAAGAGGGTAAGGTACCTTGGAACCTGGGGTTTGGTCTCCGCCAGGGACATTTCCAGGGCCCGCTGCAGAGCTTCATCCTCACTCTACAAAGGGAGAAAGAAGACCAGTGTCCTTGGACTTCACCCTCTGTGTGTTTGTTTCTGTCCATCCAACCTCTGCTCAACTCACCAGGCCATTCTGCAAAGCAATCACTGGAGGGGCTGTCCAGGACGGAGATCGGGTTGTGGCTCTATGACAGACATTGAAGAGGTGGAGGTCAGAGGTGTGAAGGGGAAAAGGGGAGCAGGGAAACAGGCAGGCCTACCTGCTGGGAGAGGGACAGGAAGGCATGGTTCGACTTGGGCTGAGGACAGTGCTTGTAGAAGCCACAGCTTGTGCTCTGGAGATGGCAGCAAGTCTGTAGGGAAGAGAGATTTTTGGCATGTCTCCAAGAACTAGCCTTACCCAGGAAGTCAGGAGGGGAGTTCTGGAAAAACATGCACTTGAAAAGGAAGCTAAAAGACCCCTAGCCGACAGGAATAGGGTTGAAGCTCCCCAATTTGTAACAACAGAGCTTCAGTCAGTTCCAAACGAATGCTTTCCAAAAGCAAGTGGAGGACTTGGCTGCAATTACCCTGCCCGGCTGGTTGGGTGCCCCTCCCCAGAGCAATCATGGTCCAGTGGGTGCCGGTGCTTGATGCAGAAGTTTCGGCTACAGCGTTCACAGGTCAGTTTCATCATTTCTCGCTGCCGGCAGCCTGCGCGCTCACACTTATTGGTGAAGATCTGAGGTGAAGTGAGAAGGTTGTCTCTGCTGAGACTCTGACTAGCTGTTTGGGTTTTCAGGCATCCGTAGTCCCAGCCGGGTTGTGGCTGACCCCTACAATGCTTACCTTACGTTTTTGCTGTGCTGGATCAGAGCGACAGTCTCTGTCAATGTGCTCTCCCACAGCACGGTCAGGGGGCTCCCCTCTGGCCACAGGCACAGGCACATTACAGAGAGGGCACACAGGTACCTGGATATCCTGTAGTCAAGGAGCAAGGGTCAGTCTGTGGCCCACTCCAGTCCAACAAATCTCTGGTCCTGAAAGAACTTGGATATGACCCACCACAAACACTCAGAAAAACAGTGTTTCCCAACACTGACAGCCTCAGAAAGACAAAAGGGAGAAGAAACGTGAGACACAGATTTGGGGGATTCTGCACGCATTCTCCATCTGCCTGCTTTCACCCCGAGGATCGCCCCCTCACCTTTTGGTAAGCAGATCCACAGTGATGCTGGGCGTAGGCCACATGGTCTGCGCAGAAGATGCCTGAGCAGGCATCACACTTAAGCGGCAGAAAATCTGCAAAGAGTTGGTCGGATTGCAGGTCCAGCGGGACCTCGATGTCCTTCTCTCTCACTCAAGCCTTCCACTCGGGAAGGAAAACGCCACCCTATTTGCGACACACCGCCCCTTCCCAAGCCCATTACCTCCTTGGCCACGCCCCCTCTGCCGCTGACCTCCCCCCAACTTCAAGCCCCGCCTCCCGGCATTGCCAGCCTGGGAGCCCACCCTTCCCTCCCTACCTGCGGTTCAAAGTCCCTTTCCGCTGGGCCCCGCCCCCCGCGCGCTCCGCCCCTCACCCAAGCGCTGACAGCTCGGCTCCGAACAGTGAGCCCCGAGGTCCGGAAACTCCATCGCCAGGCCGGGCGGGGTCTGCTAGGAGAAGCGACGAATGCTGAGCGTCTCTAAGGGCTCGTGCTCCAGGTCCCGACCGCGACCCCGCACTCTGGCGGGCTCCCTGCCCCGCCCCTTCCTCTCCCCCGCCCAGCCCGGGTTACCGGAGCCCCCGCGCCAGCCGGCCCCCGGCGCCCGCTCCTCCCTCGGCGCGCGCGGCGCGCTGACGTCATCACGCAGGGCTGGCGCGTCCGGCGCAGTCTCCGGGCAGCCGGGGAGCGCCTCGGTTGAGCCCCGCCTCGCCTTGCTCTGGGAGGCTGAGTCGGAAGACTGTCCCGAGGCGAGAGGGTGTTGGTGCGCGGCTCCGCGACCCTGGGCCCGGGCGTAGCTCCGCAGAGGATCTCTCTGAGGGATCAGGGACGGGCGAAAGGGCCAGCGAAGGCAAAGACGGATATCTTGGGGGATGGAAGTCTGGGTGGTTTGGGGTCTTTCACAATTCGGTCCTTAGCACGCTTCACACACGATGCCCTCCTCCTGGCCATTTTGTTCACGGCCACAGCTGCCCTTCGCCTCCACGAGCTGATAGCTCCCATATTTCTCTGAAGGACAGACGTCTCTAGAGCTGCAGATCCCTCCTCCAGTTTCGACTTTGGTACCCTCCACAGTCTGAACTAGGCGCACCTGCTATGTGATCTTCCATTCTAGCACCCGTATCACTAATGAGCCCAGCCCCTATATGAGTATACTGGGAAGTCAGGAACCACGTCTACCTTGTTTCGTGTTAGGTCCCAGCACCTAACAGTGCCTAGAACAGTGTGGTCCTCAGTCTTTGGTGTGAATCCAAATCGCCTACAAAGCTAGTTTAAAATGCGGATTTCCAGGCCCTGGAGCTTCTAATTCAGTAGGAAGCACCTGAAGGAATTCTAACACAGATTGCCCATGCACCACACTCTGAAAAACGCTAGCCTAGAATATTCTTAGTGATTATTAAATGAATGTAGCCAGGACTACAGGCACAAGCCACCATGCCCAGCTAATTTTTAATTTTTAATTTTGTAGAAATGGGGGGGGGGGTGTCTCACTTTGTTGCCCAGATTGGTCTCGAACTGCTGGCCTTAAGTGATCCTCCTGCCTTGGCCTCCCAAAGTGCTGGGATTACAGACGTGAGCCACTACACCTGATCAATATAATTTTTTTTTTTTTGAGACAGAGTCTCACTCTGTCACCCAGGCTGGAGTGCAGTGGCACGATCTCGGCTCACTGCAACCTCTGCTTCCGGGGTTCAAGCGATTCTCCTGCCTCAGCCTCCCAAGTAGTTGGGACTACAGGTGCACACCACTGTGCCCAACTAATTTTTGTGTTTTTAGAGACGGAGGTTTCACCATGTTGCCCAGGCTGATCTCGAACTCCTGACCTCGTGATCCACCCGCCTCGGCTTCCCAAAGTGCTGAGACTACAGGCATGAGCCACCACGCCCAGCCAATATTCTTTTTATTTTAAATTGCGTCCGGGACTTTATAAATGCTTTTATTTTGTTTCAGTATATAACTGTCAGATTTCAAATAATTTTTCCCAGTCTCGTTATAATCATTTGGTTCTAAGAATTTTATTTATTCATTTTTCCTCTCTATATTCATCAGTACAATTTAGAATTGTAGGCTTCCAGTCCCGGCATGGTGGCTGACGCCTGTAATTTCAGCACTTTGGGAGGTTGAGGCAGGAGGATTGCTTGAGCCTAGGAGTTCCAGCCTGGGCAACATAGTGAGACCCTGTCTCTACAAAAATAAAAAGAATTGTAGGCTTTCAGTTTGGAGAAACGTGTATGGAGCAGACTAAACAAAGGTAAACACTGCCTCTCTCCCCGCTCCCACTTTACAAATGCTCAGATAACCAAAGCCTTGTGGAACTCAAAAAATAAAAATCTTCGGATCTCATTTTTGAGCATGAGCCAGAATACTTGAAGTGCAAATGTAGTCATTTGTTCTTCTGTTGCTATAAAGAAATACCTCGCTAGGCATGGTGGCTCATGCCTGTAATTCCATCCCTTGGAGGCCAAGGTGGGAGGGTCACTTGAGCCCAGGAGTTTGAGACCAGCCTGGGCAACATAGTAAGACCTCCCTCTCTACAAAAAATTTTTTAAAAAGTTAGCTGGGCATGGTGGCATCCACCCATTGTCTCAAATACTGGAGAGGCTTTGGTGGGAGGATTGCTTGAGCCTAGGAGGTCGAAGTTGCAGTGA
Source organism: Hylobates moloch (assembly GCF_009828535.3). NCBI lineage: Eukaryota > Metazoa > Chordata > Mammalia > Primates > Hylobatidae > Hylobates > Hylobates moloch. Next base: position 22,670,998 of record NW_026652276.1, read on the forward strand.
GCTATGATTGTACCACTGTGCTTCAGCTGGATAACAAAGTGAGACCCTGTCTTTAAAAAAAAAAAAAAAAACGGAGGCTGGTTGATTTATAAAGAAAAGAGGTTTAATTTATTCATGGTTCTGCAGACTGTATAGGAAGCATGGTGCCAGCATCTGCTCAGCTTCTGGTGAGGCCTCAGGAAGCTTCTAATCATGGCAGAAGACCTAGGGGGAACAGGCATGTCACATGTCAAGAGTGGGAGCAAGAGAGAGAAGAGGGAGGTCCCAGAGTCTTTTCAAAACCAGATCTGGTGTGAACTGAGTGAGAATTCACTCATCACCAAGAGGATGGCACTAAGCCATTCATGAGGGATCCACCCTCAGGTTCCAATCACCTCCTGCCGGATCCCACCTCTAACATTGGGAATACATTTCTTTTTCTTTCTTTCTTTCTTTCTTTTTTTTTTTTTTTTTTTTTTTTGAGACAGAGTCTCGCTCTGTCGCCCAGGCTGGAGTGCAGTGGCATAATCTCGGCTCACTGCAAGCTCTGCCTCTCGGGTTCACGCCATTCTCCTGCCTCAGCCTCCTGAGTAGCTGGGACTACAGGCACATGCCACCACACCTGGCTAATTTTTTGTATTTTTAGTAGAGATGGGGTTTCACCGTGTTAGCCAGGATGGTCTCAATCTCCTGACCTCGTGATCCGCCCACCTCGGCCTCCCAAAGTGCTGGGATTACTGCGCCCGGCAGGAATACATTTCAACATGAGATTTGGAGGGGACACATATCCAGACCATATCATGCCATAACAGACTTACCTCAGAGACCCCAGCGGCCACAATGAAAGTGAATGAAGCTCTCACAGTAGTATCTCTCTTCCCAGGCAAACATTTTTCTGACTGATGGGTTACAGTCCTGACTAAGCTCTCTGTGCTGATTACCAGCCCAGGGGCTTTCTCACTGGGTGATGCTCTCATCCCACGATTTAAAAAGAGTGCCCGCACAAACCAAAGTCACCATTCCCCAATGTAGCCTCCTTGCTTCCTGAATAAAAGAATCCAGGAGAACACAGAGAGAAATCAAATAACATTTTGCAACTTGAATAAGCTATTTCAGGAGATATCAATTAACAACTGAGCATTGCTTAAGTCTCTTTTATTGTAGACCAACAAAGCATATACAGACCTGCTAAGCAGCCTTGCGCTTTAGCTGTGGGTAACTATGAGCTGCAGCCTCTCACTGGGACAGTAGACATAGGTTCCTCTGTAAATTCGCAGGCATAGTCATAGCCAGACACCAGTTATTTTAGCTTTAGCAGGTCTAAAGCAGATAAGGTCAAAGTGAGGATAGCCAGAAAAGGTGTCTTGGCTCCAATTCTACTTGAATAGTAGTTTAATGGTATTTGTCTCAGTGGTTTTCCGCCTCTCAATTGACTCTTAGTGAAACAGTGCATATAGAAACGGAAAGAAAAGGCCAGGCACGACGGCTCATGCCTGTAATCCCAACACTTTGGGAGGCTGAGGTGGGCGGATCACCAGAGGCCAGGAGTTCAAGACCAGCCTGGCCAACATGGTGAAACTCTGTCTTTACTAAAAATACAAAAATCAGCCAGGCATGGTGGCAACAGAGCAAGACTATGTCTCAATAAATAAATAAATAGGAAAAAAAATGGAAAGAAAAACTAGTAGCACTTATTGTTGTGTCCTGCTCTTCCTCATGTGTTAGCTTATTTAATCCCCTGTGAAAATCTTTTGAAGCAGGCCGGGCACGGTGGCTCACGCCTGTAATACCAGCACTTTGGGAGGCTGAGGCGGGTGGATCACGAGGTCAGGAGATCCGAGATCATCCTGGCTAACACGGTGAAACCCTATCTTACTAAAAATACAAAAAATTAGCCGGGCGTGGTGGCGGGCACCTGTGGTCCCAGCTAGTAAGGAGGCTGAGGCAGGAGAATGGCGTGAACCCGGGAGGCGGAGCTTGCAGTGAGCCGAGATTGTGCCACTGCACTCCAGCCTGGGCAACAGAGCGAGACTCTGTCTCAAAAAAAAAAAAAAGAAAGAAAGAAAAAATCTTTTGAAGTGGATATCATGTATCCCCATTTTGCAGATCAAAAATCTGAAGTTGAGAGAGACTAAGTTACTTGCTACGAAGTCAGAATCTGGACCCAAATTTTTGTATTGTCTTCAGTTCTATGTTCTTTCCATCATACAAATTTGCCTCCCAAAAATCTACTCTTGGCCCCTCCTTAACTACTGAAAAGAGGAATCTTTTTTTTTTTTTTTTTTTTGAGATGGAGTATTGCTCTGTTGCCCAGGCTGGAGTGCAATGGCATGATCTCAGCTCACTGCAACGTCTGCTTCCTGGGTTCAAGCAACTCTCCTGCCTCAGCCTCCCGAGTAGCTGGGACTACAGGCGCCCACCACCACACCCGGCTAATTTTTAGTAGATATGGGGTTTCACCATGTTGGCCAGGCCAGTCTAGAACTCCTGACCTCGTGATCCACCCACCTCTGCCTCCCAAAGTGTTAGGATTACAGGTGTGAGCCACCATGCCCAACCCGAAAAAAGGAATCTTAAGTGATGATTTTTCTCAGAGTGTTTGTGGAAAATCCGAAATCTCTCCGTGGGTTATCAAAAATCAAACACCTTATCAGTGCAAGGTATTTAAATATTTAAGTGAGAGAACCAGGATGGGGAAGCTGATTGAAGCTGGTTTCAGATCCTAGGAGATTAGTCGGCTGGCATGACTGCCTTCCCTGAGTTCTGCCTTGCTCTCTTGGGTGTGTGATACACAATCTTTGTGACAATACTCAGCTGTTTGTCCTCAGGTGCGCTAGCTCTCCCTTGAGCTCATTTTAGATGCCTAGTTTAGACAAATAGTTCAGATTCATATAACTTTACAGGTTATACAGTGATTTCATATATATTCAATCTACTAAAATATATGTGTGTGTGTGTGTATACATACTTTTTTTTTTTTTGAGTTGGTGTTTTGCTCTTGTTGCCCAGGCTGGAATGCAGTGGCATGATCTCAGCTTACTGCAACCTCCGCCTCCTGGGTTCAAGCGATTCTTCAGCATCAGCCTCCCAAGTAGCTGGGATTTCAGGCACCCGCCACCACACCCAGCTAATTTTTGGATTCTTGGTAGAGATAAGGTTTCACCATGTTGGCCAGGCTGGTCTCAAACTCCTGACTTAGGGTGATCTGCCCGCCTCAGCCTCACAAAGTGCTAGGGTTACAGGCATGAGCCACCGCACCTGGCCACAATCCACTAAATACCAACTGGAGTTGTCAGGTCTTAGATGCAGCAACTAGTTCAAAGTGAGAAGGACCAAATACAGTGACTTTCCAAGTTTTTCACCTTTGACCTACAGTAAGAAATATATCTTACATCTCCTCCCAATGTATATAAATATAAAATCAATGTTGTTTAAGCTACACCGAATTGATTTCACAGCCCACTAATTTCATAACTCCACGTTTGAAACTGATGCTGTAATGGGAAGGTGCAGGACACGGAAATGGGAGCCAGTAATGGCCAAGAGTGAGGCTGGGGAGGCACAGTGAGAGTGCTTCAGGCAGACAAGATGCCAAATGCACTCTAGCCAGAGGCAGGGCCTGGGGAGAGCAGCGCAAAGGTTATGGATGACCTTCAAGTAGAGCTCAGAGGAGTCTGAGGGTGCAACAGGCGAGAGGTGAGAGAGACTGCTAAATGTGGTAAAATGAAAGCATGTGATTTTAGGTTTGCTTCCTTCCCAAACCCCACCAAAATAACAGTAAAACAATAAGGAGAACAGAAGCGAAAACAATACATGAAGATATGACAAAAACACATTTTGGGAGCTAAACATCTGATGGAAGAAGGAAAACTGACTGGGGTCTGAGGAAGTTGAAACGGTGGCAACAACAAGCAGCAGGGCAGTGTTGACTTTGTTGCCGCTGAAAGGCTTGGGACCGGGAGCATCAAGCTTTCCAAAGGTGGGGGTGGAAGGAGGGGGCTGGAAATGAAGGGTGAGTTTAAACTCGACATAAGGAGCAGTTAGACCCTCATGTTCCCTCCTCCGGCCTGGGCAGCTGGGTGACTGCCCCTCTCCCACTGCCCCCCCAGAAAAGGCAGGAGGTATCTGGGCTTTCTGGAGAGAATGAAGCAATGGGTCCCTGGGCTTCAGGTCGTCAGCCAGCTGAGGGTGGAGAGGGAGAGAAACCGCAGCTACTTTCTCCTGACTCTAGAGCACTGGCAGCCAGGTTCGTGGTCCCCAGGCCAGAGCCTGCAGGGTTCTTCTCTGGAAGAACCAAGCAGCCTAAAAATTCTCTGGGCATTGAGGGATCTCAACACAATGGTTGTTTCTGCCACCTCACCCTGCAGGGAAGATGCAAATCTTTGAGTTTTAGAGAGCATTCAGTTGGCCTTCAAGTGCCTCTGCTCAAATATGAAGGAGCAAACCAGGGTTTGAGGGAAATCTCTTCCATGAAAGACAGAAGCCAAAATAAAGACATAAATTGTGGTGAGGAGGAAAACAGGTACAATGCAGGGAATATAAAAATATAATTTATATAACTAGACTACTAATAATATAACTTATTAAGAATGATCAGGGCTGGGGGCAGTGGCTCATGCCTATAATCCCAACACTTTGGGAGGCTGAGGTGGGCGGATCACCCCAGGTCAGGAGTTCGAGACCAGCCTGGCCAACATGGTGAAACCCTGTCTCTACTAAAAATACAAAAATTAGCTGGTGTGGTGGTGGGTGCCCATAGTCCCAGCTACTCGGGAGCCTGAGGCAGAAGAATTGCTTGAACCCGGGAGGCAGAGGTTGTAGTGAGCCAAGATGGTGCCACTGCACTCCAGCCTGGGCAACAGAGCAAGACTCCATCTCAAAAAAAAAAAAAAAAAGAGAGAGAATGATTAGGCCGGGCGTGGTGGCTCACGCCCGTAATTCCAGCACCTTGGGAGGCCAAGGCGGGTGGATCACTTGAGGTCAGGAGTTTGAGACCAGACTCGCCAACATGGCGAAACCCTGTCTCTACTAAAAATACAAAAATTAGCTGGGCTTGGTAGCAGGCGCCTGTAATCCCAGCTACTCGGGAGACTGAGAAAGGAGAATCACTTGAACCCGGGAGGCAGAGGTTACAGTGAACCGAGATCATGCCACTGCACTCCAGCCTGGGCAACAGAGTAAGACTCTGTCTCAAAAAAAAAAAAAAAAAAAAAAAAAGAATGATTAATATTAATACAGTGTACTCAGGGAGCAGATGTTTTTTTGTTTTGAGATGGAGTTTTACTCTTGTTTCCCAGGCTGAAGTGCAATAGCACGATCTCGGCTCACCACAACCACCACCTCCCAGGTTCAAGGGATTCTCCTGCCTCAGCCTCCCTAGTAGCTGGGATTACAGGCATGCACCACCATGCCTGGCTGATTTTGTATTTTCAGTAGAGACAGGGTTTCTCCACGTTGGTCAGGCTGGTCTCAAACTCCCGACCTCAGGTGATCCACCCGCCTCGGCCTCCCAAAGTGCTGAGATTACAGGCATGAGCCACTGCGCCCAGCCCAGGGAGCAGATTTTTCATTTAAAACACAGGAGCAAAAAAACATAAAAAGGGATATTCAAGCCAGATGTGATGGTGTGTACCTGTAATCCCAGCTACACAGGAGGCTGAGGCAAGAGGTTTGCTCAAGCCTAGGAGTTGGAGTCCAGATTGAGCAGCATAGTGAAATTCTATCTCATAAAATAGGGGGTGGGGAGGACAGGGGGAAGGATATTCAGAAAATAAAGCTCTTAGACATTTTTAAAAATATAATCACAGAAATACAGCACATTCCAAAGAATGGGTACAACATAAAGTTGAGAAAATATAGGAAGTAGAACAAAAAAATGTAAAGGAATGGAAAATAAGCAAAGTAGAATATCAGTCCAGGAGTTTCAAGATTTTATGAACAGGAGTGCCCAAAACAGAAACTGGATGGGAGGAAATTATTTTTTAAAAAGTAGAGGTTAGAAGCTGGGCGCTGTGGTTCACTCCTGTAATCCCAGCATTTTGGGAGGCTGAGGTGGACGGATCATGAGGTCAGGAGATCGAGACCATTCTGGCCAACACGGTGAAACCCTGTCTGTACTAAAAATACAAAAAATTAGCCGGGCTTGGTGGCGGGTGCCTGTAGTCCCAGCTACTGGGGAGGCTGAGGCAGGAGAATGGCATGAACCCGGGAGGCGGAGCTTGCAGTGAGCCGAGATTGTGCCACTGCACTCCAGCCTGGGCGACAGAGCAAGACTCTGTCTCAAAAAAAAGAAAAAAAAAAAAAGCATTAGGCTTGGTAGTGGGCGCCTGTAATCCCAGCTACTTGGGAGGCTGAGGCATGAGGATTGTTTGAACCAGGGAGGCAGAGGTTGCAGTGAGCCAAGATCCTGCCACTGCACTCCAGCCAGGGCGACAGAGGGAGACTCCATCTCAAAAAAAAAAAAAAAAAAATAGAAAGAAAAAGAAAAATAGCTGGGCATGGTGGCACACGCCTGTAATCCCAGCTACTTGGGAGACTGAGGCAGGAGATTGCTTGAACCCGGAGGGCAGAGGTTGCAGTGAGTCAAGATCGCACCACTGCACTCCAGCCTGGGCTACAGAGGGAGACTCCATCTCAAAACAAAACAAAACAGGCTGGGCGCGGTGGCTCACGCCTGTAATCTCAGCACTTTGGGAGGCCGAGGCGGGTGGATTACCTGAGGTCAGGAGTTTGAGACCAGCCTGGACAACACGGAGAAACTCATCTCTACTAAAAATACAAAAATTAGCTGGACATGGTGACACATGCCTGTAGTCCCAGCTACTAGGGAGGCTGAGGCAGGAGAATCACTTGAACCTGGGAGGCGGAGATTGCAGTGAGCTGAGATCACACCACTGCACTCCAGCCTGGGCAACAGAGCAAGCCTCCGTCTCAAAAACAAAAACACAAAAACCGAAAAAAACCCTGCACAGTCTGAGGAGTTTGTCTGTTAAGATAAAGGAGGCGGCCAGGTGTGGTGGCTCACATCTGTAATCCCAGCACTTTGGGAGGCCAAGGCAGGCAGATCACAAGGTCAGGAGTTTGAGACCTGCCTGGCCAACATGGTGAAACCCTGTCTCTACTAAAAATACAGAAATTAGCCAGGCATGGTGATAGGCACCTGTTATCCCAGCTATGCAGGAGGCTGAGGCAGGAGAATCTCTTGAAACCGGAAGGTGGAGGTTGCAGTGAGTCTAGATCGCGCCACTGCACTAGAGCCTGGGCAACAAGAGCAAGACTCTGTCTCAAAGGAAAAACAAAAAAAAATGGGGAGGCTGCCTGGACCTTCTCCTGAACCCCACCTCCTATCATTTGTTGGGAATCTGTTTTCAAGGAATACAAGCCTTATTTGTGTTCTGTCTCTTCAAACCTGCCTTCTTGAGTCAGATTTGAGCTCTGTTCCTCAGTTTTACTTCCTGAGAAGCTTCCTGGCTTCTTTTGTTTTCCCTCAGCCAGAATTAGCCTCATCTTCAGGAAAGTTTAGGTGGTCCCTTAACATTAAAGCCAAGGTCCTAGTGGCTTTGAATCTTTAATCACAGCCTCTAAGCCCTCTCCTGCCATGGGGCTAGCCACCTCTGCCTTTCAGGGGCCTGCCTTTAGCTTGTCTGAGCTCAGTCTTGAAGAGTGACTCAGGATTGTCCAGGTGAGATGGACAGAAACGTGGTCCTGAATGAAAGATGCAAATACAAGAAAGGAATGAGAAGGGAGGGTTATACACACTTGCTGTTCTGGGGTTGGAATATCCCATTAGAGGCAGGAAATGGGGAGAGATATGAAGCTGAACAGCCAGGTAATTTTTGTACTGTTTTGAAATGTGTGTGTATAAACATCTATATTCAGGTGGCAAAAAGTAGGGTTCAAACTCACCTCTTGCTTCCAAGTTTAGCAGTTTTCCCATATAACCAGAGGGTACTATCAGTTAGATCAGTGGTGATCCACCAGGGCAGTTTTGCTTCCAGGGGATATCTGGGGGGTGGGGAGGTAGGAGGGGGGGCGTCTTTTGGCATCAAATGGGTGGCAAGCAAGCGAGGATGATACTAAACATTCTACATAGCCTGGGCAACATGGCGGGACCCAGGCTCTACAAAAATTTTAAAAATTAGAAAGAATGAATAAGACCTAGTATTTGCTAGCACAACAGAGTGACTATAGTCAAAAATAATTTAATTGTACATTTAAAAATAACTAAAAGAATATAACTGGGTTGTTTGTAACACAAAGGATAAATGCTTGAGGTGATGGATACCCCCATTTTCCCTGGCGTCATTATTACTCATTGCGTGCCTGTATCAAAATATCTCATGTACCCCATAAACATATACACCTACAATGTACCCACACAAATTAAAAATTAAAAAAATTGTTTTTAATTAGCTGAGTGTGGTGGCACACAACTGTAGTTCCTATATACTTGGGAGGCTGAAGTGGGAGGATCGCTTGAGCCCAGGAGGTTGAGGCTGCAGGTGAGCTGTGTTCACACCACTGCACTCCAGCCTGGGCAACAAAGTGAGACCCTGTCTCAAAAACAACAAGACAAAACAAAACAAAAAAACCCAAAACCAACCAAACAAAAAACATTCTACAATGAATAAGACAGTCAGCCCCACCTACCACCAAATAATAATTATCTGGCTCAAAATGTCAGTAGTACAGTCTTTGAGAAACCCTGATTTAGATGAAATGTGAAACTGGAGCTATTCTGAGTTCCAATCCCAGTGCCAGTAATTACCAGCGGTTAGAAATGGAAAGACCAGTGCACAGTGACTTCACTAGTATTTCAGTATTTATTTTATGTAAAATGGTAATTTATTTTTAAAGCAAAATGTTCAGCATTAAAAACAAACTGCTTAATACCTTTGAAAGACAAACATTTATGTATATATTTATATATAACTATATAAAAATATGACTTAAATATAATTATTTTAATATAAATCAATAGAAGTAATAACATGTTAAAGTAAAAAATTAAACTAATAAAAATGAAAATGTAATAATAAATAATTGAAAATAAAATTATTTGCTCTTTTTAATTTTTTATTTTTTGAGACGGAGTCTCACTCTGTTGCCCAGGCTGGAGTGCAGTGTCGTGATCTCTGCTGACTACAACCCCTGCCTCCCGGGTTCAAGCCGGGTTCAAGCAATTCTCCTGCCTCAGCCTTCTGAGTAGCTGGTATTACAAGCACACACCACCATGCCCAGCTAATTTTTGTATTTTTAGTAGAGATGAGGTTTCACCATGTTGGTCAGGCTGGTCTCGAACTTCTAACCTCAAATGATCCACCCACCTCGGCCTCCCAAAGTGCTGGGATTCCAGGCGTGAGCCACCGTGCCTGGCCTGCTTTTTTTAAGAATAGAGATCTCTTGGCCTGGCATGGTGGCTCACACCTGTAATCCCAGCACTTTGGGAGGCTGAGGCAGGTGGATCACGAGGTCAGGAGATCGAGACCATCCTGGCTAACACAGTGAAACCCCGTCTCTACTAAAAATACAAGAAATTAGCCGGGCGTGGTGGTGGGCACCTGTAGTCCCAGCTACTCGGGAGGCTGAGGCAGGAGAATGGCATGAACCC
>NW_026652276.1:22680686-22681579 GCF_009828535.3 Hylobates moloch
CTGTCTCAAAAAAAAAAAAAAATAGAGATCTCTTAAAATATATAAAGGTGTTACTGTTAAGTTGCAAATGTATTTTTTGTGCAAATTTTGCTAGCTTCTAAAAAGCTCTTTCTGGTGTTATACTACTCAGGAGAATGGTAAAGAGATGGTTATAATTTAACTTCACATAGTTATTTCATTATTTCTTGTTTAAATAATCTCATCTCTGGTAACTTTGAGGAGTTTTAATTCTTTTCCTTTTTTTTTTTTAAATAGCTCTCATGGTGCTGGATGAGATCTTTTTGAACAATTATTTTGTTTCTTTGCATAGATGTGTTTTTTTGTTTTAAATTCTGGTGAGCTCTAGTTTTTTCTTCAAAGAACATATTTTTGGTTTGAATCCATCTTCTTTTTTCAGTTATTTTTTATTTATTTATTTATTTTTTAGAGATCAGGTCTCACTCTGTCACCCATTCTGGAGTGCAATAGCATGATCATGGCTCACTGCAGCCTCAAACTTCTGGGCTCAAGGGATCCTTCTGTCTCAGCCTCCCAAAAAGCTGGGATTACAGGCATGAGCCACCATGCAGAGCCCTATATCCATCTTCTTCAATTTCATTGAATATAGATTGAGATTGTGATGCAGAAAACTCATTTAAAATTTAATGTCCTGTTTCTAAGGTCTACTTGTTTAAAGAGTCTTTGAACTAGAATAACTATTGTCGCAACAGAACCTTGTTTTGTCCACTGACATTTTTTTCTCCTTTTGAAGTCTGTGAAATGCAACAATGCTTTCTAAACAAATAAGCCCTTGTGTGTTCAAATTTTTAATGCAGCTATACCTCATTTACAAATGATCTAGAAGTCAGATTTCTTTTTTTTTTTTTTTTTTTTTTTGAGACGGAGTCTCGCTC